>NC_136411.1:261576439-261771439 GCF_051521515.1 Lactuca serriola
CTGGGAGGCCAAGTTCAGTGGATGAGGTGCCGATAGTGCGTGAGTTTCCGGATGTGTTCCCCGAGGAGTTGTCGGGTGTGCCTCCCGAGAGGCAAGTGGAGTTTCGTATTGATTTGATTCCCGGGGCTGCGCCTATCACTAAGGTGCCCTATCGGCTAGCACCGCCAGAGATGCAGGAGTTATCCTCACAGCTGCAAGAGCTGTTGGGGAAAGGGTTCATCCGTCCCAGTAGCTCTCCCTGGGGAGCGCCGATCCTTTTTGTCAAGAAAAAGGATGGTTCACACCGGATGTGCATTGATTACCGGGAGTTGAACAAGTTGACGGTCAAAAACCATTATCCGTTATCGAGGATTGATGATATGTTCGATCAGTTGCAAGGGGCGTCTTCGTTCTCCAAGATTGACTTGAGGTCAGGATATCACCAGATGAGAGTTCGGGATGAGGATATCTAGAAGACGGTGTTTAGGACTCGTTACGGGCATTACAAGTTCGTGGTGATGCCATTCGGGCTCACCAATGCACCAGCGGCGTTCATGGATCTCAAGAACAGGGTGTGTAGGCCGATGTTGGATCGTTCGGTAATTATATTCATTGATGACATCCTGGTGTATTCGAGGACCAGAGAGCAGCATGCGGAACATTTGAGGGAGCTCCTCGGAATTCTGAGATCGGAGAGGCTCTTCGCCAAATTCTCCAAGTGCGATTTTTGGTTACGGGAGGTCTAGTTCTTAGGGCATCTCGTTAACCAAAATGGGATATTGGTTGACCCAGCCAAGATTGAGGTTGTGATGAGTTGGGAGGTGCCGAGGTCACCTACGGAGATCAGAAGCTTCTTAGGGCTGGCAGGCTACTATCGGAGATTTATCAGAGATTTCTCCAAGATCGTCATGCCACTTACGAAGTTGACCCGGAAGGGTGTTACTTTCTCATGGTGTCCAGAACAGTAGACCTCGTTTGAGACCCTTCGCCAGAGATTGTGCGAAGCTCCCGTGCTCGCGCTACCGGAAGGGATGGAGGATTTCGTGGTGTATTGTGATGCATCGATATTGGGGATGGGAGCGGTGTTGATGCAGAGAGGGCATGTGATCGCGTATGCATCGAGGCAGTTGAAGCCTCATGAGACGAGATATCCCACCCACGATTTGCAGTTGGGGGCTGTAGTGTTTGCCCTCAAAATCTGGCGTCACTATCTGTATGGGGTTCGGTGTACGATATACACTGACCACAAGAGCTTAAAGTACTTGATGGATCAACCAAACCTGAATATGCGCCAGAGGAGATGGTTGGATGTGGTGAAGGATTATGATTGTGAGATCCTGTACCACCCGGGCAAGGCTAATGTCGTAGCCGACGCTTTGAGCCGTAGATCGGAGAGTGCCCCGATCCGAGGCATTTGTATGAGGTTGACGGTGATGACTCTGGTATTGGACACTATCCGACGGGCCCAGGCTGAGGCTGCGAGACCAGAGAACCAAAAGCAGGAGCGGGTTGTTGGGCAGGTGTCGGAGTTCGTTACCGATAGTCGGGGACTTATGACTTTTCAGGGTCGAATTTGGGTACCGTTTTTGGGCGGGACGCGTACCATTTTGATGGAGGAGGCACATCGATCGAAGTTCTCGATCCATCCCGGGGCTACTAAGATGTATTTGGACCTAAAGAAGGAGTATTGGTGGCCCTATATAAAGAGGGATGTTGCTTGGTTCGTCGAGAGGTGCCTAACTTGTCGCCAAGTTAAGGCCGAGCACCAGCGTCCGCATGGTAAGCTGCAACCGCTGGAGATTCCCGAGTGGAAGTGCAAATAGATTACCATGGATTTTATCACCAAATTGCCAAGGACTGCGAGAGGAGTCGATGCAATTTAGGTGATTGTGGACATGTTGACGAAGAGCGCTCATTTTCTTGCTATCAGTGAGAGCTCTTCTGCTGAAAGGTTGGCAGAGTTATATGTGAGGGAGGTGGTATCGCGGCATGGAGTTCCGATGTCGATTGTTTCAGATCGAGACGTGCGACTTACTTCCAGATTTTAGAAGAAGTTTCACGAGGAGTTAGGTACGAGGCTGCATTTCAGTACCGCATACCACCCGCAGATGGAAGGACAGAGCAAGCGGACGATTCAGACGCTTGAGGATATGCTCCGAGCATGTGTTTTTGATTTTGGAGGGAGTTGGGACACCTATTTACCCTTAGCAGAGTTTTCGTACAACAACAGCCATCATTCGAGCATTGGTATGCCACCTTTTGAGCTGTTGTATGGGAGGAGGTGACGCACCCCCATCTGCTGGGGAGAGGTGGGGCAACGGGTAATGGGTAGCATAGAGATTGTACTCCAGATGACCGAGCAGATACAACAGGTCAGGCAGAGATTGTTGACCGCGCAGAGTCGCCAGAAGAGTTATGCGGACAGGCGTCGGTCCGAGCTCGAGTTTCAGGTTGGTGACCTTGTGCTCCTGAACGTCTCTCCTTGGAAAGGAGTGATACGATTCAGGAAGAGGGGCAAGTTGGGACCCCGATATATTGGACCCTTCAAGGTAATTGCTAGGGTAGGCAGCGTAGCCTACCGGTTGGATCTACCTGCTGAGTTGGGACAGATCCACGACACCTTTCATGTCTCTCAGTCGAGGAAATGCATTGCCGACGAGTCGACAGTGGTGCCATTAGATGATATTCAGGTGGATGCAGGCTTGAACTATGTGGAGAGGCCAGTGGCGATTAGGGATCGAAAGGTTAAGGTTATGGAAAACAAGGAAGTACCCTTGGTACAAGTGTAGTGGCAACATCAGAAGGGGTCCGAGCTGACATGGGAGTCCGAGGCTGAGATGCGGGATCAGTATCCGGAGTTATTTTCGGTATGAGACTTCGGGGACGAAGTCTGGTTCTAGTGGGGGAGAAATGTAACAGCCTAAAAACCAGGTACCCTTCTATTTAGCCCCTTCATCTTTGTTATGTTGCCATTTAGGGTTTGCATGTTAGGCGAGTACGTTGGGCGTACAAGGAGTACGCTACGCGTACTCGTGCGCTTCATTTGGACGCGTTCACCCTCAGGTACGCTGGGTGTACCCAAGGTTACGCGGGGCGTAACTGGTCCAGACCCAAAAACCCTAATTCATTCGGAGGGCTATAAAAGGAATGTGTGGCTCGACTTCTCAGCCACCATCCCTCAGAAAGAAACCCTAAAGAGAGTGTGCATCCGTTCCTAGGCCATTTGTGAGTATTCTAAGCTTGGTGGTGCCTTTTCAAGGTAGCAAAGGAGAACAGGAGCTCATAGGGAAGGCTAGAAGTGGTACTCAAGTGTGGATCTGAGCTTTGCAAGGGTTGAAGCTTCATTATAAGGTAAAAAGCTCGGATCTTGTCCTGTAGTTCTTGTAACATGCTTCAAGTACCATTTTCTAAGGTTTTAGTCCCAAAGGTGGAGACTTTTGAGCAAAGGGTCTCCATAAGCTTAGATCCTTCGTATTTCTGGTCTATTTGAGTTGTAGACTCATAAAAATGTAATCTTGGTCGTGAATATTGCACCATGCATGAGATCTAGGTCCTTGAGTTGGAATAAAATGATATTAAGACGTGTTGGAGCCTTTACAGCCATGCCAAGGCTTAAAGGTCTCGACTTTATGGGTATAGACGCATAAACAGAGCCGGGTCTAGAAGTTGGAGTAATGGCTTAACCGATTAAGACTAGAAATGATGTATGCCAAAGTCTGATGGTTACGCTGGGCGTAACTTCCAGTACGTGCAGCGTACTGGGTGGAGACCCTGATCCATGGGTTGGCGATGTACGCCCCGCGTACATCAAGTAGTACGCCCCGCGTACTCATAGGGTTGACTTTTGTTGACTTTTAGGGTTTTGGTCAACATGAAGACTTTAGGTCAGGGAAGGGTAAAATGGTCTTTACCCTCTGAGGAATGATGATAAGGGGTAAAGTTTAGTTGTGAAAGTCTTTGATTATTAAAGTGATATTTTTATGATTAGGCGAGGTAGTGTCGTCGTTGGGTATTGGAGATAGCAAGTACGCGAGATCTTAGACTTTCCACGAGGTGAGTCTTCTCACTATACGTTACCTTGAGTGGTATGCTAAGTTGACCAGAGGGTCTTATGTGTTATGTATAAGATTATGTGTTATATTAGAGATTATATGTTATGTGTTATTTGTATGCTGCATGACTATATAGACCGGACTGGAGGGTCCAACGATTCAGACCGGGCCAGAGGGCCCAATGAGCTATGACTGGACCGGAGGGTCCGACGAGCTGCGGGACTGGAGGGTCCCGCTGAGACATCTTGACCAGAGGGTCGGGTGTAGCCTCGAGTGGCGTATTTGTGGTATGTGGTATTTTGGGGAACTCACTAAGCATTATGCTTACAGTTGTTGTGTTTGATGTCTCAGGTACCAGCGAGGACCGTGGGAAGGCGACGGCTTGACTCGTACACATTCACACCGATGGAGTTCACATTAGAGAGATCTTGGGGATTTGTTTTGAAAACACTGTTGTTTCGGATTTGAAATTATGATATAATATACATTTTGTGGTTTTAAAAATTAAAAATTTAATTATAAATTTTACGTTGTTACACTACTTGTATTCTCAGGACATTAGTAGACAGGTACACGCACCAGGTTCAAGAAGATGGAGCATAGTAGCTTCAAGTCTTTACTTGTTATTTACTTTTGGAGTCAATCGTTTATGATCCAAATACAATGTAAAAATAATAGTATTAATTCAATGATTGTTGTTGCTTTGATTACTATTATTCAATTGTTATGATACTTCACATGACATCCTCCGTCCCCGAACGTTTCTGCCGTTTCCGTTTGGGGGTGTGACAAGAAACTTACTAGTAAGGGTTTAATCCATTTTATTAAATCAATATAAAATTAAAGGACCTTAGGTGGTTAATTCTATAATACCTTAGTTTATACATCAGGGTTATATATAATTAATACCCGATAGGTAGTTCGATGTGTGCTTTCAGCCTCATTTCTTGTTCCTTGTTTGGTTGTGGGCTTAGGGCAGATTCACAGAATTAACTATCTATTCGATATTAGATTATATATAGCTAGTATAAACTAAGTGATTATAGAAGAACCACTGTGGATACCATTTTTTTACATTGAAGAAATAAGGGTTTCTTAAAGAATCTTTTCATAAAATATGAAGGAACTATTACAGTTAACTCCGTGAGCACCAAGTGAATACGCTAGGGTTATATACAATGACGATCTAACAAACAATGGGATGTGTGCCTTCTGCCTCATTTCATGTTCCTTTTTGGGTTGTGGGCTTAGGGCAGATACACACAACCGATTGTTTGTTTACTCTGGGTTTTAGATAACTTGTATCCATTTATTACTCATAGAAAGGATTGTAGAGTCATTTTTACTTATCTTTCATCAAAGTAGGAAATATAGGATTTTCTGGAGGAACAGGCAAACTTTTCTAAACAGAACTTACAACTTACTACAACTTTCTTACAACTTACATTACACCACTAAAATCTTATGAACTCACCAGCTTAAATTTTGATCTACGCTTTCAAAATAACTTATATTCTTAGGAGACCAGTAGACAGGTACACGCACTGGGATTCAGAATATGGAGCAGTGTAGCTTCATGTCTTTTTGTTATTTGCTATGTATCCTATATTATGTGAATCACATACTTTGTAAACACTTTCTTTCTAATGAAATGGTTGTTTATTACTTGCTTACTATGATGCATGTCTTGTGATACTAAACATGACCTCCTCCACCCCAGAACGTTTCCGTTGTTCCGGTTCTGGGGTGTGACAGAGAGCATCTCGACCGAGCAGCTGGCCGATATCTACATACGAGAGGTTGTAGATCGACAAGGAGTGCCAGTTTCCATGATTTCCGATAGAGACGTGCGATTCACTTCCAGATTCTGGAAGAAATTCCATGACTAGTTGGGTACTCATCTGCACTTTAGCACCGCTTTTCACCCGTATACGGATCATCAGAGCGAGCGGACCATCCAGTCCTTAGAGTTTATGTTGCGAGCATGCGTTTTAGACTTTGGTGGTAGCTGGGATACCTACCTTCCCTTGGCAGAGTTTTCCTACAATAATAGCTACCATGCGAGTATCGACCGTCCTCCCTTCGAGATGTTATACAGGAGGAAGTTTAGAACCCCGATATGCTGGGGTGAGGTTGGGCAAAGGGTCATGGGGAGTACCGAAGTGGTACTCAAGATGAAGGAGAGGATCCAGCAGGTCCGAAGCAGGCTTCAGACTGCTCAGAGTCGGCAGAAAAGTTATGCCAACAAGCGTCGTTCGGACCTGGAGTTCCAGGTTGGGGATATGGTTCTCCTGAAGCTGTTACCTTGGAAAGGTGTCACCCGGTTCAGGAAGTGGGGCAAGTTAGGCCCCAAGTAAATCGTTCCTTTCAGGTTTGCAGCCTGGGTGGGGCAAGGTGGCATATAGGCTGGATTTGTCAGCCGGGCTTAGCCAGATTCATAGTACCTTTCATGTGTCCCAGCTGCGGAGGTGCCTGGTAAACGACTATGCAGTGGTGCCTCTAGAGGATATTCAGGTGGATGACAGACTGAACTACATTGAGCGACTAGTAGCTATCCTCGACAGGAAGTCGAAGGATCTGAGGAACAAGAGGTTCGAGTTGGTAAAGGTGCAATGGTAGCACCGCAAGGGCTCATAATGGACTTCGGAGCAGAAGGACGAGATGTGGGGGAATTACCATGAACTTTTTCCAGATGTAGAAGCTGACTTCGAGAACGAAGTCTAAAATAAGTGGGGGAGATTTGTAACACCCGGTTCCCGGTACGTATTTTATTATAAGTTGTTGCACTGGGACTCAACGAGTTGGAGGCCCTGACTCATCGAGTAGATGTGAATCTTGGACATGGGTGGAAAAGTTTACTCGATGAGTAGATCAGTCTAAACGAAACCCTAAATTTTAGGGTTTGCACCCTATTTAAACACTTTAACTGGCCTCCACTCCAGCCTCCATCAACCACAGACCGTATCCTCGAAACCCTAATCGAATATTGAGTGTTCTTGAACTTTTTGTGCCATTTGTGTGTATTTGAAGCTTGAGAAGAAGAAGGAAGCTTGGGAGATCAAGAGAAAGCAAGTAGATGCATAGGTTTTAGCACATTCCCAGCTCATTTGAGGTATAAAGCTGATACCTTGACTATTCATTTCTTAGGTCTCCACTTAGAGCTATTTTCTACCTTTTCTGAGTCTTAGTGTAGCCATATTCGGGATTATGAGTATCAATGGAGTTGTACTTCATATCTTGGACCTTAAAGGGTTCCCATGGCATATAGGTGCCAACTTTATGGCCATGGGAGTCCCATGCACCTTGTAGACTTCATTTTGGGTCCTCATGAGCTAGTTAACCCATGCATGCACGTAAAGTTTGTAACTTTACGTGCTATATCGATCCTAGGAGGTTAGATCTATGTTCTCGATGCATTGAGCCCGACTAAACTCGACTTGGTAGACTTAGACTATGGGGGGACTCGGCGATTCGGGTTACGGTTCCCCAACCTTTTCTCTTTCTGATCAATCCGGTTGAGTCTAAAAGAGGACTCAACACGATGGACGTGATTATGGACTCGAAGTTCAAAGAACTCGACGAGTTCAAGGATGAAATTGGCGAGTTTAAGTCAATCTCCCAACTTATATGAGGAAGAACTCAACGTGTTCAAGAAGAACTCGACAAGTCAAGGGCTAAAGACTTCAACGTGTATGAAGAAGGACTCGACGAGTTCATAGACGAGCTCGGCGAGTCAAGAGCAAAAAGGTGCTAATTCTTTATGAAGGAGAACTCGACGAGTTCTTGAAAGACTCGACGAGTAGGAGCGAAGTTCCATTGTATTGTGGATTATGGAACTTGATGAGTTGGTGTATGATGAGATTAAAACTTAATCTTGAAGATCGATTAGATCTTAAACAGGTAAAAAAAAGATTAAACAGCAAGAACACGAAAACAATAAACAACTCAAGAATGAATCAAACGTGTCGAATGATTATAAAACAACCCTCAGAAGAGCTCGATCAAGAACATCAACTGTAGAGGGTTAAAAGGTTTACAGGAACGATAAAGAAAAAACAAGCTATCGTAAATTCTCTCTATTGTATTCTAGATCGTTAACCGAATATGCATGCAAGCATATTGTTATATAGTAAACCTAACAGAATCACGGTTGGACAGGCCCAAACCGGAGTACAAAATAATTAGACTATTAAACGAGCCCAATGACGCAATACTAAACAAATCTGCAACCCAATAATCTCCCCCTTTGCGTCAATTGGAGCGAGATCTTTACTTCTTGCTTGGGCCAGCAGCAGCGGCAGGTACCTTCTTCTTTACAGTCTGAAACAGACGAGAGATAAGAGCAAGTATCGTTTGTCTGAATCTGATGTACCACTGAATCATATCATTGAAGTATTTGATATCATCCACTGCATTCTCTTTACACCGATGGATGATCGACAGCACATGCTCTAGACAAGCAGTGGTATAATGATGTTTATCCACTAAGGCAAAGAGACATTTCTGTCCTTCTGCTCTAGTGAACATGACCGAATTACGCCTTGGTCAATCTTGCCCATCTTCATCTGATTGAGATCACTGGCCGATCCAACAGGAGAGATCTTCAGTTTCTTCTTGAAGACAGTGGCTACCTCCTGATCCATCAAGGCGACCTCCATGATATAGCATACTAACATCCTTTTGAGATGGTCTATAATCAGACCATATTCAGCTTCATTCATCAAGAGGATGTTATGCAGAACAATCGAGTCATGGGGGTTGAGGTTCAGTAGATCTGCTAAGGATATAAGATGTTCGGTTCTTGCAGACCCTCTGATCACCCTGAACCGAATGTTGATGAATCTCCCTTCGGTATATGGCTTCAAAACCCGAACATTAACGATCTTCTGAGCGCTCCATGTTTGGTATTATGGTTGAGCAGCCTTCAGATAGAAATCGATTAACTCCCGATCAACCTCAGAATTAGGATGAGGGACTTCAAAAATGTTGGAAAAGGCGTGGAAGATAAACGCCTTTCAGGTTAAGGGCATGTCGAACTGCGAGTCGACAGAGTTGTAGCAGTCGAAGGAGATCACCGGTTCGAGCCAAAGGATGCTCGGAGTATCGATAGCCTCCTTTATCATTCTCTCTCGAGTCCAAGCAGGGAAAAGAGTCTTCCTGCTCTCGAGGAGATCGTGGGCTTCTTTCTTCTTGCGTTCGGCTTCTTCAGCTTCTCGCGCCGCACGAATGTTATCATTATCAACATTGCGACTATTTTTGCGTTTCAGCAAGTCAGCAATGGTTTCTTTATTATCTTCATCTTCTTCCTCAGCTATCTTCTTTCCTTTATCCTTCACACCCGAACCCGAAGTTTGACCAGTAGGAGGAGGTTCGGTTGTGTGAGCAGCTTTTGAGGAAGGAGGTGGTTGAGATTCGAACTCCTTTTCTCCCCCTTGTTTCGGAGTGTACACGAAACTAGGCAGCCCTTCTATTTTGCTGAGAAGATCTAGGGCAGGGGCGAGTTTTTCTGCAAGGGTTTGCCTGACAGAGTGGTTTAGAATAGGATCGTGCGCTTCCAGGATGTTAGATATTGCGGAGTGTACATCCGAAACACACGTCCTTATCACTTCCCATTCGGATCGAAGAGCGTCAAGTTGTTGTTGAGAACTTGAAAGTTGAGCACTCTTGACCTTGAGGGCAGTGGTCTTCCTTGCGAGAGCATCCATCAATGAGTTATCATAAGCAAGATCCTCCTGGAGTTTAGAGAGGCGCTCATCGATAGATGTCCGAAGGGCAGAGTTGTCGTCACTAATTGATTGGCGAAGGGTAGCGAACGACTTCAACTCTGTTGAGACGAACGTGGCCAATTGTTGAACAATCGGTTCCAGCGTTATCTTGGTTGCAGCAGCACTCTCCTGTAGAGATTGTAATAAGGCAGAGGCGTCGGAGAATAGTTTATTGACTTTTTCGGTCGCTGCCTCGCAAGCTTTTATCGAGGCGTCAATTGCTGCAGTGGCAGAAGCAACAGAATCATGTTGTGCCCTTGAAAAGGCATCAATGATCTTCTGAAGAGCGGCTTCAGAGAGAGAGGATTGTGAGTTGGAGGATGAAGCAATAAGCAGATCAACCTTCTCATGCAGCTCCTTAAGATGTTTCTTTGTTACTGGAGCTTCCTCATCGTCGTCGCTTTGGACCTGAAACGGACTGTAGTAGACCGAATCGAAGGTCATATTTTCCCCTCCAAGGAAAGGGTTATCTCCGTCAGAGGCATGACCAGGAGATGGGGGTGGTGGTGAAGCTGGAGGTGTAGTGGTGTGAGTAGGTTCAGGTTGAGTGTGAGATGGGGTGGGTTCAGGTGGTTGTTGAGTATGGGTAGTTTCGGTTGTATGAAGGGGTTCGGTTTGAGGTGGTGGTTCGGTTGCATCGGTATGAACCCCCGTATCAGATACGTTGGTTGTAACCTTTGTGGTGGCTGTTGTAGTTGTATCAGTGAAAATGGGTGGTGGTATAGGGAAAGAGGTTGTAGGAATGGTGGTAGAGGGGTTTATGGTGGGAATGGAAGTAGGGATTGTTTGAGTGGGTGAAGGAATGGGTGAGATATGGATTTCCATGTCTGGGGTAGGTGATCGGGGTGGGGTGTTGCCTCTTGGAGGGGTTTCGCCTCGTTGAGAGCCGTCCGAATCCGAACTCTCGCCTTCTGAGTCACTCGAAGAGGAAGCGATTATGAGTTTGCGCTTCGGTTGAGTCTTTCGCCTCTTCGGCTGCGGAGATTGTGCAGCTGTGGTTGGTTTCCGCTTCCTGGGAGAAGGACCTTTAGCCCCTTTGGTCACTTGCTTCCCTTTATCTGCCTTTTTGCCTCTATGAACAGGCTTGTCTGCATCATGGATGGACTTGAGCATTTCCTGTGTGAGTTCCCTCGGTCCTGACTGTTTGAACTCCTTAATAGTCCGGATGATCCGGCTGTCAGATGGAACATCGCCATACATGGTCTCCGGAATAGAGCCAATGAAAGAGAACTTTGATGCATCTGAGACGATAATCTTCGTGGTATGAAAAGTACCGATCGAAGACATCGATGCACCGGCAGCAGTGGGGACATCAAATTTATCCATCGCCCATTTTGTGATGAGAGCCCAAAACCTTGCATACGACACCTCAGAATGTCGTGAAGAAGAAGAGAGGCTTTGGATGAGTTGTTGCCAGAGAACCAACCCATAATCGACGTTGATCCCGTTGTAGACGCCGTACATGATCGACAGGAAGAGTCGACTAGAGCCGTCGGATCCTGAGCTCCCTTCAGATAATCCTTTAAAAAGAACAGTGAACATACCGTTCCACTGTGGCGGCAAGCAAGACTTTTTAAATTTCGCGACGGAGGTGAGCGCCTCCGTGTACCCCATGTTGTAAAACATACTGTAGAGATGGCCAATCGGAATCGTCTCTGGATTAACCCTGGAAGGGTCAACAGCAAACCCTAGCAATGCACCAAATCGTTGCTTTGATATCGAGGTCTTGTGATCAGAAACCTCGAAGAAAACCCTATCGACTGCTTTATCGTAATGTGCAGTCGCATACACCTGCGAGAGGAGCTCCATAGGCACAGATTCAACCCTAGAAAGTGCAGGAGCGATCGGCGAGTACTTCAGGCACTCAATAATCGGGAACATGTAGGAATCGTACACCTGAGGGGTTAGATCGATCACCAAACGTTGGTGAGGGCGAATGGGAAGGATGTGTGAGGTAGCATGAACAGATGATGATTCTGCCATTGTTGAAGTTGGGATGGAGAAGATGAATAGTAAGGGTTTAAGGGAATTTTTGCTCTCTTGGGAATTCGAATGCAGTAAAGAGGTAAATGGGAGTGGAGACTGCCTTTTATAGTAGATGTAAGGAGAGAGAAAAATATGTTCAAATCTTCTATCGAAATACGAAAGGGTTTCCCGGAATGACAGTTGCGTGACAGTTAAGGCATGCGATGATCACATAGGAGAGAGAGTGTCAGATTCCTTGTAACACGCCGCCCAACAAGCACCGTTTCTAAAGAAACCGTTTCAATTCCACACGCGCCTTGATGTGCCAGTGAGGAACCGCTTGAAATTCGCACACGCGTCCATTATGTCAGTTAAAGAATGGGCGTTTCAAATTCGCATGCGTCCCTTTTTACCGCCGTTTGAAATTCAATCCGTTTATCTCCCGCCTGAGTCAGCAACCCTTCATTTTATCTTTTGAATGACATCTTTTGAATAAATCTCCCACGTGGATTATTTTTTACCACAACGTGTAAATAACCTCCAATTCAGTAAAACAGCCTGTAATTATTAGTGCCAGAATGTTGGAAAATCAAAGATTTTCGTGCTAAGAGTGTAAAAAGAAAAGAAATAAAGCAACTCCTTTTAGGAATAAATGTGATGTCAATAATGACACAAAACAAATGATCCCGGGCACGAATCTCTTCCTTCAAGGTCAAGAGAGACCTTAAAGTGTTGATGTGGTTTCCCGTTGAATGACGATCAAACACTTATTAATAAATGTTGAAAGGCTTCTTTTAATTAGGCTATTTAAGGGTGGCTTTCGCTTTGATGCAACAATTCTAATCTTGATATAAGAAAGAAAGTGAACAAAGTACTTGTGAGACCGGTGTAGTCTGTTGAACAAGTAGGTAGGAATTAATTTTAAAGTGGCTTGGAAAATATGAAATCTCAACAACAAAATGTAAAACTGGATCCCAAGGGAAGAAATGTTATGGGGTTTAACAATTTCATAGGAATCATACAAAATAAAATTTAAGATTTCATCAAGGTACATCCGTCAATTCTTTGGTGAAAACTTGAGCAAATTAATTGTTCACCGTCAATTCAGATTTGGTGTTGAATTTTGGGTTTCACTCAGCTCGTAGTGGCACGAAACTAAGATCACAAACACAGTTGTTGTGTAACCATAAACCTCAGTGGTAATTTCTGAGAGTCTCAAGGGTTACGTTGATGAAACGAATGTAATGGAGAAATGTAATGGAGATGGTGTAAGAAATTAAAGTACCTCAGCTGCAAAAATAAGGACCAAGCAGAAAACTCTTATCTCATATGAGAAGAGAGTGAGGTAGCTCACGATTAGAATAAATGTGGAAGCCTAATTGGGAAGACAAGGTTTGTTTATACCAGGTCATTAAGGCTATTATTCAAAATCTTATGAGGCTTGGGACACATACAGCAGCATGCTTCTAGGGACACTTAACTAATCCAGCAATTTTATCCCCATAGACGAACGAACACACAAAGAAAATAAAAAAATATTTTTGGAGTTTTTGATATATAAAAAAAATAAAATAAAATAAAAAAATAAGCAAGAAAAAAAAATAAGACTTAGAAAGAATAAAAAAAACTTTGGAAAAATTTGGTAACCGAACCCGAACGTTCGGTAGGTTTCTGTTGAGAAAAATTTGAAAAACCGACCCCAGCGTTCGGTTGGTTTCGGTTTTGGAAAATTTTTAAAAACCGAACCCGAGCATTCGGTTGGTTTCGGTTTTGGAAAATTTTTAAAAACCGAACCCGAGCGTTCGGCTGGTTTCGGTTTTGGAAAATTTTGAAAAACCGAACCCGAGCGTTCGGTTGGTTTCGGTTTTGGAGAATTTTGAAAAACCAAGGAATTGAGGCTAGTAATAAGAAAATACTTTTGACAATAAGATAAACAACTTTGTACATGAGATTTACAAGCAAGAAAACTACCTTTGAAGTGATGAGCGAGTGAGATGATTCAACCGAACCTAAACGTTCGGTCAATTTCGCTTCTTATGATTGAGGTTGAGAGGTAGTTTGAGGTACTGACTCTGATTCCATCATACCTAGCCCTTGTAATATTCTGTTGAATGACGCTTCAGGAAGAGCTTTGGTAAAGACATCAACCAGTTGATCAGTGGTTCTAACAAAGTGTACTTCGACGTTTCCATCTTCCACATGATCTTTGATGAAGTGATACCTCAGTGCTATGTGTTTGGTTTTGGAGTGTTGCACTAGATTATGACAGATCCTAATTGCACTTTCAGAGTCACAATATAGTGGGATCTTCTTCATATTGAGTCCATAGTCTCGAAGTTGACTCTGGAACCAAATCACTTGAGAGGTGCAGGATGCAGCTGCTATGTATTCAGCTTCGGCAGTAGACAAAGACACGCAGGTTTGTTTCTTTGATTGCCAGCTAACCAACTTCCCGTCAAGGAATTGGCAGCCACCTGTGGTGCTTTTTCTATCGAGTCCACATCCTCCAAGGTTTGCATCTGAGTAGGCTTGAACGAAGAAACCTGAGTTAGAGGGATACCATAGACCTAAGGAGGCAGTTCGCTTGAGATATCGTAGGATGTTCTTCACTGCAAGCATGTGAGGTTCGCGTGGGTTTGCCTGAAATCTAGCACAGTAACACACAGAAAACATAATGTCAGGCCTGCTAGCAGTGAGATACATCAGTGAGCCTATCATTTGTCGATAGAGCGTGATATCAACAACCGGTTTGTCCAGGGATGGGGTGAGCTTGGTGTTGAATGCCATTGGGACTTTGACTTTGGAGTCTCCCATCATACCAAACTTTGCTAGGAGAGTCTTCATGTAAGCTTCCTGATTAATAAAGATGCCTTCGGGTCCCTGTCTAATATTTAAACCAAGGAAAAAGTTAATAGGACCCATTGAGCTCATTTCAAATTTAGTCTCCATCAGCTTTCTGAATTCAGCTGTTAGGCTAGGATTCGTTAAGCCAAAGATGATATCATCGACATAAATTTGAACGATCATTAGGTGGTTACCTTCCTTTTTGCGAAAGAAGGTTGGGTCAACCGAACCTTGTTTGAATTTAGATATCTTTAAGAATTTAGTAAGCGTTTCATACCAGGCTCTCGGAGCTTGTTTCAATCCGTATACAGCTTTATCCAGAATGTAGCAATGATTTGGATATTTTTTGTTCACGAACCCAGGAGGTTGCTCCACATACACTGTTTCTTCAAGTTCTCCATTAAGAAATGCACACTTGACGTCCATTTGGAAAACTTCAAAGTTTTTGTGGGCAGCATAGGCAAGGAATATTCTGACAGATTCAAGCCTAGCTACAGGAGCGAAAGTCTCTTCATAATCAATCCCTTCCTCTTGACAATATCCTTTCACTACTAGACGAGCTTTGTTCCTTATGACGTTTCCTTCCTTGTCCATTTTGTTCCTAAATACCCATTTGAGACCAACAACCGAGGCTTCTGGAAGAGTTGGAATGAGGCGCCAGACTTTGTTCCTTTCAAATTCGTTCAGTTCGTCTTGCATTGCTTGAACCCAATCGGAGTGATCAAGAGCAGTGTTAACTGTCTTCGGTTCAACTTTTGATACGAATGAGTTAAACATGCAGAATTCAACTTTGGAAAATAAGGATGTCTGTTTTGCCTTGAGTTGTGATCGGGTCAGAACCTTTTCGGAAACATCACCAACAACTTGAGAGATAGGATGATCTCTGGTCCATTTGGTGAGAGGAGGGTAGTTTGGATCAAAGGTTGGATCCAGTTCAACATTGATCATTTCTTCTGGCTCGGATTGGCTTTCGTAGTCGAATGACATATCAGCTTGCTCCCCCTCGATAGATGAGCTTTCTGGAATACGTTGAGAATCTTGAGCTTCAGAGGTTTCTTGTGGTGCTGGGCTTTCAGGCGTTGATACACCTTCGGATGGTGAAGCACTATCGGTTAGCAAAGTGCTTTCGGTTGGCAAAGTGCTTGGCTCCCCCTCAACTTGTGAGCTTGGCTGAGATGATGATGGCGGATTCTCCCCCTCGACTAAAGCATTGGGTGATGGAGGTTCGTCAGAGTTTGATCCTCCTTCATTTATTCTCCTGGCAGCTTCTTCGACAATTTGCCTCATGTGATCTACTTTATTATTTGCTGCGCCTGCTTCTGAGAGATTGACTTTCTCTGGTTCGTCAAATAGCTCCAGAAACTTCTCGTATAGATTAGCGATCGAGACCGTAACCTGGCCAGTTTGAGGAAAGATTTCCCCTGCAGTGTTTTCACTGGCCTTTAGCTTTTTGACATAGCTATCATCGAAGGTCACGTAGTAAGTCTCTTCAATTTTCTTTGAACGCTTGTTTAAAACCCTGTACGCTTTAGAAGTGAGAGAATAGCCCAGAAAGATTCCCTCGTTGGCTTTGACATCGAACTTGTTGCGGTGTTCCTTAGAGTTAAAGATGAAACACCGTGAACCGAACACGTGGAAAAATTTCACATTGGGCTTCCTGTTGTTGAGAATCTCATAAGGTGTGAGCGTGAATCGTTTGTTGAGATATGACCTGTTCTGTGTAAAACAAGCAGCAGAAATAGCATCAGCCCAAAAATAAAGAGGTAAGGAAGCGAAACTTAGCATGGTTCGTGCAGCTTCACACAAAGATCGGTTTCGTCTTTCAACAATTCCGTTCTGTTGAGGTGTGTAGGGAGCTGAGAAGTTATGACTTATTCCTTTTTCTGTCAGGAATTCTTCAAATTCTCTATTTTTGAATTCCAGACCATTGTCGCTCCTGATGTTGCGAACGACCTTCTTCAGCTGTACTTCAATCTGCTTGATAAACACCTTTAGCTTGTGAGTCACTTCAGATTTAAGCTTTAGAAAGAACACCCATGTAAAACGCGAAAAGTCATCAACAATAACAAGAATATACTTGCTACCACCGATGCTTTCGATAGATGATGGATCACACAAATCAATATGAAGTAATTCGAGTGGTTCAACAACTTTAGTGTTAATAATAGATGGATGAATTTGACGACTCTGCTTCCCCATTTCGCATGCAGCACACAAATGATCTCTATCATACTTGAGCAGTGGAAGACCTCAAACATGACCTCCAGTGACAAGTTTGTTGATGTCTTTAAAGTTGAGATGAGAGAGCCTTTGGTGCCACAACCAGCTTTCGTCAGATTGTGCTTTTGATAACAGGCAGATAGTTGGGTTTCCTTTGATAGGTTTGAGGTTTAGAGGAAACATTTCACCCTTACGCTCTGATTTGAGAATAACTTTCTTCGTTTTCTTCTCGATAATTTCAGAACCCTCATCGTCGAATGAGACTTTGAGACCGGTACCTCCAACGAGCTGAGATACACTGATGAGGTTGTGTTGTAGTCCTTCCACGTATGCCACCTTCCTTATAGTGAAATCACCATTGGTAATCATTCCATAGCCTTTTATGGTGCCGAAGGAGTTATTTCCAAATTTGACGTTTCCACCATTTGAAAGAGACCGGTATTCCCTGAGTTCTTCTTTCCTCCCTGTCATGTGACGCGAGCAGCCACTATCAATTTACCATTCTTCGTCAAACTGCTCGTCACTTATAACCTGCAAAAAATTAAGCAGATTTAGGAACCCAAAGTTTCTTGGGTCCACGTGAGCCTTTCACAGGTACAGGAATAGTAAGAGAGATGTCAACAAGATATGTTCGTTTTATTAGTGTTGTTTCATCTTTCTTTTTTATGGTAAAAACTTTGATTTTATTAAGATTAGGTGTGTTCGGTTTAGACTCAGGTTTAGATACCGAAACCTTCTGTTTTCCTTTTTGTTCAGCTGAAGATTGAGATTTTCGAGAAGGAACAGAATGGAATTTAGAACGAGGTGGAGAGGAATTGGAAGAATTACAAGAATTAGATGAGTGAGATTGAGAGGGCTTAGATTGAGATGACTTCTTGGCTGGAGACTCTAGGTGACCCTTTTGCTTTTGATCATTGGTGGGACTGACCTTAGAGTTTTGATCTCTTTTGATTTCAGAACCGAGCCTTTGCTTTCGGTTGGTTTCGTTCTCTGAACCGAACCTTTGCTTTCGGTTGGAGTTGTTCTCAGAACCGAACCTTTGCTTTCGGTTGTTGTGGCTCTCGTGCATTTCAACAGGATTTTTCTCATACTTCAGGTTCTTGTCTTGATGTGAAAAATAAGCATTCTGGGATTGCCAGAATTGTTTCCTTTCAGAGAGATTCTTCCTGTATCTCTGATTCCTTTGACGTTTGTGATTCCTCATCTGCTTCGGTTGATGATGGATGTTGGCTTTCATTTTCGGTTTCACTTTGGCTGGTTCACTTTGAACTGAGGAAGTTTCACTAGATGGAGTATCTTCTTTTGCCGGAATTTCATTTTATTGAGGAATGTCTTTCGTTCCACTAGTACTTGGCACATCAAAATTATCTGGCTTGTTCAAGGGTTCTGGTACGTATCTACCTTTACTTTTCCATGAGGTCCTTTCTGATAACCCTACCGTTTCATCAGCATTATCGATTGGAGCTGACCAGAAGAACTCATCGCATCCATCAGCATTGTCTTCGTTTACAATTGCTGTGAGTTCAGCAGTCTGATGTTCGGTTACTCCTATGACCTTGTACACTTGATTTGGAGTGATCCTAACCTTTTGATATACAACAGCTTTCTCTGCTAAGATCGGGGACTTTTGTTGGGACAATCGAGCGAACTCCACTGAATTTTCTGAAATTAGATTCTTGTGGTTTTCAGGTTCGCTTTTCACAAATTCTGAGCAGTCAACCGTGTCCTCTATAGAAATTTCACTCATATTGTCATCCTCATTAAGCTCAGATGCATTTTCAACATCAATTTTGTTTTCTGAGCTCAAGTTGGAGTTTAAAGAGTCAAATTTTTGTATAGTTTCGGTTCTCAATTTAAGTCTATCATTTTCATCCAAAAGGTTTTTAAGCATGTCTTTATGGTCCTTGGATTTAATGAAAGATTCTATTTTGTCCAGTCCATACATATAGGTCGGATTGACGTCATCAGATGATATCACACTCTCACAATTATAAGCTTCAGCATCAATTTCATCCTCCTTAAACTCAAGGAAGGGCAAAATCATGCGATGAATCTTTTGTCCTATTTCACAATCCAAGTGAAGCTGAGTAATATTAGTGTAAAGTCGTTTAGCAATCAAACAAAAAACATTTCGCTGTTTCAAAATCTTTAAATTGTCTCTTTGCAAATAAATTTTTTCATCTTTTATTTTGACTAATTCTGACTCCTTCAATTCGATCCACATGCGCCGTTCCTCACTCTTCG
This sequence comes from Lactuca serriola, assembly GCF_051521515.1. Taxonomy (NCBI): domain Eukaryota; kingdom Viridiplantae; phylum Streptophyta; class Magnoliopsida; order Asterales; family Asteraceae; genus Lactuca; species Lactuca serriola. The sequence continues at coordinate 261,595,509 of NC_136411.1, forward strand.
AAGACACCCTGCTTAATTGATCAGTTAGGTTAGAATTGGTGACTCGAGTTTGAGTTAAACTACTGTCTAGATGAGAAATTCTTGAATTAACACTTTTTAGTTCTTTTTCATATGAGCACTGTGGGACTTTAAATGAAACAAAAACCGATTGTACCTTCTTGATCAGTTCATCGAGTTCGTTGAACTGCACGCTGAGCGGTTTGGCTGTAAAGCACATATCCTGCTGCTCCTTCGGTTCATTGCTTCCACCATCAGTGTTGTATCCCCTCATTTGAGATACGTCAGACACCATCAAGCACCTTTCTCCACTGCTTTCCTCTTTTGCCACACAAGCCTTTCCATGAGAGGGCTTCCTCACTTCATCGTCTTCAGAATCGGTTGACCAAACCTCCACGCCACCGAACTCGTCATCAACAACCGAACCCTGCACAATTAGAGCATTCATAGAAGGGTTAGCGGTAGATTTCTTCTTCCTTATCTCATCAAGCTTTTTCTATAGCAAAGCTTCTTCATCCTTTTCCTCATCCTTTTCAGCCATCTTTTTGAGGACACAATCCTTTGCATAGTGGTTCTTTCCCCCACAATAGTAGCAGCTTACTCCAGAATCACCTTCTGCCTTCGGTTACTTCTTAGACTCTTCAACTTTCGGTTCATCTTTAACCTTTTCTGAGCTATAACTCCCCTGCCAGTTCCGGTTTTTGTTGTTGGGGAATCTCTTCTTGATGAACCTATTGGGGTTAGATACCATCATAGCATAATCTTCAGACGTGAGGTCATAATCCTCCAAGTTGAGGTCTTCGTCCTCCATTACAGCTTTACTTTTGGACAAGAGAGCCAACGAACCTAGGCTTGAAACCACATTCTTTTCCTGCAACACAATCTTCTCCTGAGATTTGAGAATACCCACCAGTTTCGCCAAGGAATATGATTTAAATTGCTCATGGGCTTTAACTGTAGACACCACTGCTCTCCACTCTGATCTTAGACCATTTAAAAACGTAACCTTCTACTCAATAAGCTTCCTTTCGATGTCATGTTTGATCATCTTGCTGAGAAGATGATTGAAGCGATCGAACGTTTGGGTCACAGTTTCTTCGGCTCCTTGCCTGAATTCTCCAAACTCAGACAAGAGTAAGGTTTGGATAGAGTGTTCAAGATCCTCGTCTGTAGAGTACAATTCACGAAGCCTATCCCAAATTTCCTTTGCCGTCGTGCATGAGCTTACCAACCTGAAAGTGTCGGACTGAAGGGCGAATCTGATCAGTCTTAACGCCTTGATATTACACTGAAATTTATCTTTTTCATCTTGTGCAATATCTTTAACATCTTTTAGAAGATCATTATACTCCTTTTGAGTTTAATAATCCTTGAAGTTGCAGAATGAGAAAACGGACCAGAAATAATTGCTTCCCAGATGAGGTATCCATTATCCTCAGATCCTATAACGTAATCTTCAAAGTGATGCGCCCAGACTTCATAATCGTGGGTGTATAGGATGGGAATCTTCGTTGTTGATCCGATGCTGTTTGAAATATTGATGGGATTCGATTGCGACTCGTCCATAATGATCGAATAACCTGTTCAAAGATCAGACTTGTAATAAATCAGATTAGGGCAAAACAATAAATATCAAGATACGTCAATTATGAGATGACGGCTCAATAAATATAAGTAATTGCGGAAAACCCTAATTGAAACCTTTTTCACAGAAAAGAAGTGTATCGATTACACAGCCTCCTGCTCTGATACCAATTGATGAGATTAAAACTTAATCTTGAAGATCGATTAGATCTTAAACAGGTAAAATAAAGATTAAACAGCAAGAACACGAAAACAATAAACAACTCAAGAATGAATCAAACGTGTCGAATGATTATAAAACAACCCTCAGAAGAGCTCGATCAAGAACATCAACTGTAGAGGGTTAAAAGGTTTACAGGAACGATAAAGAAAAACAAAGCTATCGTAATTCTCTCTATTGTATTCTAGATCGTTAACCTAATATGCATGCAAGCATATTGTTATATAGTAAACCTAACAGGCTCACGGTTGGACAGGCCCAAACCGGAGTACAAAATAATTAAACTATTAAACGAGCCCAATGACGCAATACTAAACGAATCTGCAACCCAACAGTGGACCAACTCGGTGAGTTGTGTCAACCAGATGTTGACCTTGACCAAAAGTCGACGAGGGAACTCACTAAGATTTGTGCTTACAGTTTATAATTTTTTTGTAGGTGCCTCTTATTCGTAGGGGAAGGAGCCATCACGGTAGCAACACATCTTACACCCACGATTTCCGCATAACGAGATTCTTAGGATTGTGCTCTGACATTATTACTATTTTATGATATGGTTTTGAGACACATGATTATGTTATTTAATTATATGGATCGATGATGTTTTTCATTAAACTGTTTTATAAGTTACTTAATTAAAACAAAAATTTTGGTCTTGAAAATTTAGATGTTACATCTTCCTTCCACTTAGATGGACTCATTGGATCTTTCCACAAGTCAACCTTCGGTGTTCCATGAGGATCTGAAAAGAAAGAAACACCATCATTTAAGTCACATTCATTTGACGCAAGCACCTCTGAAACTATGTATTACAAGTACACATCTCATCTTAATAGTCAAATCTGATTAGGTTGTATAGTTATTTTTAGGGAGAAAGAGTACCGGCGGCGCCAGCGAGGCGATGACGTTGTATAAGGGAAGCGGGTTGAGAAGCTGATCTAGGAGAAGAAACTCGGAGCAAAGTTGTAGCTTGACGACCTGCCAAGGATGAGGCCATTTTTGCAGAAGGGGAGTGAGAGGCATATGAAGAGGGTTTTGAGGCGATGAATCGGTTAACACAATGAACAGTTGTCAGATTAAACATACTCCACGAACAATGTAAATCGGACGTTTAGTGGTGCAATCGATGTTCCAAATGAGATGTGAGCAGCAGGAACCATCGACAAGAGCAAGATGATCTAAGTTTGGATGAAATTTGGAGCAGAGTTAAAACAAAGATGGTGGAGTGAGCGATCGAGGAATCATTGATGGGTCACGGGGATTGACGCTTTGAGAGAGATTTACAGGAGCGATGGTAAACCTTCAGTCGAGTAAGGCAGTGGAAGTAAGCGTTAAATTCGGTGGTGGTGAACGATCGGCTGTAGGGTGATAGTGGTGAGGGCCCTTTCAAGTTTAAGTGAGAAGAAGAATGGAGAAGCGATGAAATAAGAACATATATCCCAAAAGGAACAATCGACAGAATATGAAGATAAACATGAAATACAGTCACACAACAGCAGCAACGATGATCAATGCGTGTAGAAAAGAAAGCAATTAATTACATAAAATACCCTTATAGAAAAACATGCCGAAAATGCAACAAAACATATATGTAAGGGTCATTTTGCCAACCCTAAGGAAGTTTACTGTTCCTAAGGGGTGCACAACTTTAATATATGTATATATATATATATATATATATATATATATATATATATATATATATATATATATATATATATAATGAAAATAATCAAAATAACAATCAAAATAAAGGTAAATCCAAACATTTTTGAAAACTTAAGGGTAAATTCGAATATTTTTAAAATTCAATGGCTTTACTGGTATTACTTGGAAACGCGGCTAAAAAGATATAAATAAACGAATTAATTAAAATATAGTGCTGTAGTGGACCTAAAACACGGGTAAAGATAAAACCTACCTTTCTATGAAAACTTAAGAGCTTTTTATGTGATTTGCAATTTATTATTAATATAACGTGGTTCAATGAATTGCGATGACTTTAGGGTTAGTACTAGTTAGAACTTAGAAGTCCACCAACAAAACCTAATCACGTTGAGCATGAGGATTAAACAACTAAAACAAGGTCTAACTGTTGTAACTGAGAGATGAAGTCAGAGAGCACATATCGGATGAAACACCTAGATTGTTCCAGTTCTTAAATATCGAAGCATTTGTAAACCAGATATCAGATATGAAAGACGAAGAGACAAATCGTTGAATATGTAACACCGAATGAAAGGATCATATATGATCTGATGTCGGGAGCTAAGATCCGAACAAGAGAAGAACCAATCTAGCCGTATTGACCATAGATCTTACAGTATCGTCCATGTTTGTATATAGAGAAGTAGATCGAAACTAAATCTGAAACACAAACAAGCCAATTAGTTAAGATCTAACAATAAATGACAGGATGGTATAGGATAAGAAGGTGGGACCTAAGTCTGAAGAAAAGAAGAATTGATTAGGCAACTTGTCCGCAGATCATGAGGAAGGATTAAAAAAGAAAGGGGATTAAGCGTTGACTAATATTATTGCAATTATCGGACATTGACTTTTAACAAAATCAATTTTCAGAATACACTTCAAAAATCATATTTCTTATTTTTGTCGCGATGAGGTTTTACTGAAAACCAATATTATTACAATTTATTGTTTCTTAATTATGGTCATTATCCCTATTCCCTAACACGACAGCGTGATCTTGATGGCAGAAAATGGAGGTTTTAAAAGATTTTGATTATAAATAGTCGCCTTAACATAAACTCTCATGCACACCTATATTTCACTCTTCTCCCATATCTCAGTTACTGAGACACGATGTGGAGTTTCTTGGAGCAGCTGCCGATGTACACTTTGCCTTTGTATCTTGGCGCTGCATTGGTACTCTTCAGAAGGTACAATTCTAGATCATCGTCGACCAAGAAGCTACCACCATCACCACCAAAGTTACCGATTATAGGCAACCTCCACCAGCTGGGTGCACTCGTCCACCAATCCTTTTTATCTCTGGCCAGACGCTATGGTGACTCGCTCATGCTCCTCTACCTCGGCTCAGTCCCAAGCCTGGTGGTCTCGTCATCTGAAGCAGCTCGTGAGATCATGAAAACACATGATATTGCATTTGCCAGCAGGCCAAGCACAAGGATGTTCAGAACCATCTCCTACAACCTCAAGGAACTAACATTAGCTCCATATGGTGAATACTGGAGGCAAGCAAAGAGCATTCTGACTCTCCAGCTTCTAAGTAACAAAAAGGTCCAAACTTTTAATGAGTTGAGGGAAAAGGTAATTGCCGAATGTGTTTATAAAATCACCCAGTGTTTCTTGTCTAACAAGTCTGCAGACTTGAGCGACTTGTTTTGCTCACTTTCAAACGATGTGACATGTTTGGCTACGTTCGGGAGGACGTATAATGAAGGGGAGATTGGGAGGAAATTCAAGAAGATCATGCAAGAGTTCTTGGAGGTATTGGGTAGCTTTTATTTGGAGGACTCGTTTCCTCTGCTTGCGGTGGTTGATCGACTTAGAGGTCTTACTGCTAAAGTCGATAGGGTCGCATTAGAATTTGATGAGTTCCTGCAAGGTGTAGTCGATGAGACCATAAAGAAAGTAGGCAATAACCCGACTCCAAATGGTGAAAATGACGTCGAAAGTTTCATTGAAGCTCTGCTTAAGATTCAGAAAGATGATAACATTGGAATCACCATCGATGGGGACGTGGTCAAAGCACTCCTTTTGGTACGTATTACATTTCCCATTATCTTAGTCTTCAATTCCATCACAAATAAATGAATCCTTGTCCGTTGTCATTAATTAAAAATTTTGCACTAATATTGTTGTATGTAGGACGCGTATGTTGGTGGGACAGATACATCTTCAGCCGTACTTGAATGGGCGATGACCGAGCTGTTGTTAAATCCGAATATTCTGAAGAAAGTCCAGGATGAGGTAAGGAGTGTCCTTAATGGAAAGGAAGAGATAACCGACGAAGATCTGGGAAAGATGAGGTATCTTAAAGCTGTGATAATGGAAACTACACGCCTCCATCCTCCCCTTGCCCTTCTACCTCCAAGAGTCGCAAGATATGATGTAAACGTAATGGGGTACGATATTGCCGAAGGAACAAGGGTATACGTGAACGTTTATGCAATTATGAGGGATTCTAAAGTATGGAGCGAAGCTGAAACGTTTCTGCCAGAGAGGTTCTTGGAGTCATCTATTGATTTCGTAAAACACAATTTCGAGTTACTTCCATTTGGTGCTGGAAGACGGAGTTGCCCTGGAAGGGTATTTGCCATGGCCATTACTGAGAAGGTGTTGGCTACTGTTCTATGCAAGTTTGATTGGTCGCTTCCACATGGTGTGAAGCCAGAGGACGTAGATATGACTGAAACCTTCGGTGTGGCTAATCATAAAAAAGTTCCATTGTTTGCACAGGGAAAACCTGTCTCCATTGTTGTTACGCTATGATTTTTATATGATAATATCATGGAGCCTGTTACAAACGTCTCCTTGTACTTGTTTTATGGAACATCATTCAGATTTCTTTTGGTATCAATAGTAATCAAGGCATTAGATGTTGAATATCTTTTTAATATTTCCGTCGGTCTTTAGGTTTTACTTTATTTTTTTTGAACCGGCGGTCTTTCGGATTTAGCTTGTGAAAAGGCTCCCTTTTGCTTTACCATCAAGATATAAGGATTTAGAATGAAAAGAATGAAAAGTAGTAATATCAATTTCTCATTAATTTTAATATTTGTCAGATATTTTTTAAATAAATAATATCTACATGTCAATTTATAGGTTTTTCAATTTTTAAAATTAAAAAATCACATAATAATGTGAAGTATTAAATTTATGTGAAGTATTAAATGTAATAAATATGATACTAAATTGCAATTAATATTTGTTCATTCTTTATTTCAAAATTTTATTTTAAAAAATACTTACTATTTAGATTTTAATATTTAATTTTTTAATCGATCCGTATAATATACCGGTCTTACACCTAGTTTTTAATATATAAAAACTATCTAGTTATAGTACTTTTAAAATAAATTATACAGTAGAAGAATAAGGATGTTATTATATGTCCCTCATTTACTCATATAAATTATTACATCATAAGGGGGAGATATAAACACTATTACATTGTAAATAATGCAGTTGAAGTGTACGTATAGAATTTTCCTAATAAAATAAATTAATTTAAAATAATTTGGTTTTTTTGAACGATTTGAATAACATTTTGACATGGCGATATATAATACAAAGAAACTATCTACAAATCATTTATTTATCATATAGGTTATTGTTTATTGTTGTATTTGGTTCACCTGTAACTTTACAAATTAATGATCATCTTGTTGCGTTAAACCATAATATTAAATATTATCCATGCACATTGATCAGAACGGTCCCATTCTGTAATCTAATAATTTCATAATTTATTTCTAAAATCACAAAACCAACCACCAACCAATCAAGTAGGTGAGTTCTGCGTTTAAAATAACAAAACCATTATTTAACCCTTAATATTGGATTATTTATCTCTTATTTGTGTTTTAGCTCTAAACCTTTGAAAAGTTTTAGAGTTAATCATTTTCAACATGTTTTGTTGTGTATTGGTCTCTTGTCAGTTAACTTTAATGGTTTGCCTATTAATTTTTTTTAAATAACTATTTTATCAATATGGATCATTTCTGCAACCAAACTACAAGGATCATTTCTATATATATCTTCTTTTTAATTTTATTAAATTATTATATATTAATAAATATTAATTTTAATATATACTATTTATATATTAATAAATATTATTTTATTAGATTATTAATTCATTTTTTAATTAAATTTTTTAATTTCTTTATTATCAGATATTGAATTGGATTATTATGTATGAATAAATATTATTTTTAATATATAATATTTATATATTAATAAATATTATTATTGGACGACTTTATTTTAGTTAATTTTGTTTATTGGAGAAGTTCTTTTTTTTATTGGAGTCGTTCTACCACAAAGTTGTCGGAATACGCAAAAACGCCGCCAGTCATCAACGAAAATCATTAGGAGACATAAACCCTGCTAACTTTTTCCATCCAATAACACCGGTAGCCACCTACGGCAACCTCTTCACAACCCGTTGAATCCTCCATATCTCACACAATATGCAACAAACTCATATAAACATTATAAGTGGTAGTGGTGATCGGGTGATGGTAATGGTGTTATCGTAGGTGATTACCATTATTGTTGGTTAGAAAATGTTGGTGGGTTTCTGTCCGACTTCCGATGAAAATGTTTTGTGGTAAAATAGACATAGGCATAGGCATGTGTATGGGTATGGTCATGAGCATGGGCATGGGCATTGGCATATGCATGGGCATGGGCAAGGGCATGGGCATAGGCATAGGCGTAGGCATAGTCATAGGCATAGGCACAGGTATAGACATTGACTTATTTTTATCCTTTTAAAAGACATTTCCATAAAGTCTATTAAGTATTAAAATCATTGTTTCAAGACAAAACCATAAAATCTGAGTATCAATAACATCTCTCAAACATAAAACAACAAAGTCCGACAATTTTTGATGATGAGAGGCAACACTTTTGCGTATTTTCACGACTTTGTGGTGGAACTAATAAAATTAAAAAGAATTGATAGTATACATTATAAATAAAATAATAATCTAATAATCCATAAAATAGTATTTTTTTTATATAAATAAATTAATAAATTAAAAGTAATAATTGAATAAAAAAGAATTATTCCAAAAAAAAAAAAAAAAAACTTAATAAAAGAAATTAATAATCCAATAATGTCATATTTACTAGGATATAAATATTATATATGAAAAATAATATTTTTTTAATATATAATAATCTAATAAAAGAATTACTCCAATAAAAAATTATCTAAAATAATTTAATCATCCAAAAAAATCATTTATTAATATATAAATATTATACATTAAAAATAACATTTATTCATATTTAATAATCCAATTAAAAATCCAATAACAAAGAAGTTTAAAAAGTTTAATTAAAAAAAATTAATAATCTTATATAACAATATTTATTAATATAGAAATATTATATATCTAAAATGACATTTATTAAAATATATTAATTCAAGAAAATTAAAAAGAAGATATGTGGAAATTGTACTTGTAGTTTCGTTATAGAAATGGTCCCTAAGGGTAAAACAGACATTTTAAAAAAATTAATAGCCAAGTTGTTAAGTTAAGGAAGAGGGACCAAAATAACAACAAAACTTGTTGAAAATGACCAAATCTACAACTTTTTAAAGGCTTGGACCTTAGCCACATAAAATGAGAAACCATAGGGACCATTTTTGCAATTTTGTATTTTTCAAATTTATGCACGTTTGGTTGGCAATAAAAGAATGAAATTCGAGGGAGAATGATTCAAATTCCTTCGAATTCATGTGTTTGGTTGGACTAAGAGGGGGAAAGAAATTCTTAAATGAAATAAATTTTTCATCATATGTAGGAAAGTTGATTCCTTTCAAAGTTGGATGGAAAAACACTCATTCTCATCAAGGAAAGTGACAGATTACAAAAATACCCCTCTTTACTTATCAAAAAGCCAACACATACCACTACTACAATAGACCACCAACAACCATTGCCACCACCACCACCACCACTATTATCACTAGCCATCAACAACTACCAACGCCACCACCACCACCATCTCCTTCACCACTGCTACATTCACCACCACCACCATCCCCCACCACCACCACAACCACTGCCACCACCACCGCCGCCACTACCACCACGCCACCACTGCTACCATCACCCACCACCACTACCATCGCTACCACCACCATCAGATCCACAGCCACCACCACCGCTACCACCACCACTATCGTCGCCGCCACCGCCACTACCATCGTATATCGACCCGAATTTTCCCACATTGCCATTGAGGTTAGTTCCATTACATTTTCATGTTAAGTTAGTTTTTTAATGTTAAAGTTAACTTTTGAGGGGTTAAAGTGTAAGAAATGGTTAAATGATCATGCATATGGATCATATAGTCATTTTTACATACTTTGAGGGTCTAACATGAAATTTTGGTATGTATTTATAGTACACATAACTTGGGATTCAATAATCATTTGCAGCCATCAAACCCTAATCTAAGCCTCCATCTTGTTAAGAGAGTGTTCTAGGGTTCTTTCCTTGGGTTGTAAGTTGATGTGAAGAACTAGGGTGAAGTCATTGGTGCTTTTGGTGGACTTGTGGTGGGATTCTTGAAACTTCTTCCTTAGCATTCTCTTGGTAGTTCATCTCTAGATTTCTAGAAGGTAAGGACATTTATCCATGATTCATTTTATTGTCCTACAAATCACACACAAGAACAAACCATGATTGATGCAAAATTCTTGGTTTTAGTGTGTTAGATTGTCGCATGCTAGTCCCTATCATTATAGTCACTTAGAGATGGTCTTGAGGGGCTAAGATCATCCCGATAGAGGTTTTAATCAGACCCAAACTTAGCAGATTAAGGTCATCACTCACTGATCAAAAATTTGTAATTGCCCAATTCCCACGACTTGAGTATCCCCTTGCCATGTCGTGACGTTGAGACCTTGAACGATTAGGTCTGCATCTATGTGAGGGCCACGAATTAATCATCCATTTTCCAAGTCATAATGACGTGGAATTGATTGGTCAAACCCTAACGGTTATTTTATATCATGAAGTGGACATACTAGTGGTACGACGTGACAACAGAAACTGATCGGGCCAGAATCGTGAAGGACACTTAGCTCATAACATGACACCCCCTTTGACCATGACGTGGCATCCTTCTGGAAAGAATCATTCTTATTTTATGATCTGTTTTTGATCAATTCTTTGGGTATTCTTTTAGGGTTTTTAGAGTACCTATGTGATGGTGATCTGTCCTATGTTCATAGCTCTACATAACTTCGGTCTTTGGGTGAACAATGTCTTTCTTATTCAGCCAAGGTTTCTTCTGAGAGTCAGATGATGACTTGGAAGTTTATCCAGGCGATGGATTGTTGAACCTAGGATTAATTGCCATAAGAGTTGATTTCGAAATCACATCAGATTTAGAGACACAAAAGTTATATGAATCTTCACACAAAATTTCTTCATCTACATCACTATCAAATGATGCCAAAACGGAGTTGGATTTGTCAGAGTAATGTCCATTTGACTCGAGAATTATTTCCTCAACAACACAATTGTTTGGAGGTCCGGAGTTTGGAATCTGAACTCCAGTACAATTGGTGTCAGAGAATAAATCTGAAGACTGATTCAGGTCCAGGGATATTAAAGGCGGAAGAGGCGTGGGATCAGGACATTTAACAATGATAGGTTTGAACTTAGAAATCAGAGATTGGAATTGGTCTGAAGTCTTAGGAAGGGGCGACAATGGTGAGACAGGGGTATCCTAATGAGTATGGTTCAAAATGTCTCCCATAAACGTTAGATTTTGAAGTTCCTTCAAGGGAAAATAACAAGTTTCGGAAACTCGCTTCTGAGACCTGGTGCTTTGGACCATAAGTGACGAAAATTATGTGTCATCTGTTCATCTGCTTCAAGAATGTCAATAGGGTTATGCAAAGCATCAATCTTGGCATTAAGACATTTGTTTTTAGAAACAAAGATATTTCGTTCACAAAAAGTGACTTCACATTTGTCTTTTAAAATGATACATTCATCCTTAGACATTACAAGCTCTCTCTCTCTCTCTCTCTCTCTCTCTCTATCTCTAGTGATTCTATCTTAATATTGCGATCTTCAAAGCGTAATCTAAGACGAGTCGGTTCACTATCTAGCTTTTCACTAACTTATATGGCAAACTCATAGGCTCTATGAATAACTGTCATAGCTGATTGGATCTAAGTTGGATAGGGTTCACAAACAGATAGATCAAAATTATTGTCAGTGATCATGGATTTTACCTGCTAGATGATGCTTTTATCGGGTGGATCGTTTATTGCCATGTAGCAAAAGTTCATCTCAGCATCGTCATCATCTTCTTTTGAACCTAAAGACCAGTAGCCTTCATCATACTCGATCAACTGTCTTACCATAAGACACATGTTCCTTCCAGATCTCACTTCATCCTCAACTCCAGAAGACCAGTACCCATCAACATTTCTTGACACGGTGGTAACAAAAGATTTTTCACTTTCTGCCAGCTCTTAGGCTCTGCAAGCATAGTAGGCAAAATCTTTTACATTTATTTTTTGAGAAGTTCCAGCCAAACATTCTTTTGCAAAGTGGTTTCCATGACCACATTTGTAACAGGTAATCTTGGATTTGACTGATTTCAGAACATCCTAAGGTTCCGTGGAGTGATCTGGAATGTTTGGACGGTAAGTTGGTGGGTTTTTTCAAGGTTTTGGAAAGGGTTGAGGATTACTTTGATGAGGGGATTGAAATCAGATTTGATAATGTTTATGACTGGGATTCCAGGGACATTTGTACTTTATAGACAAAAGTGTGAATTCTTGTTGGAAACAAAGTTCAGAATCAGCTGAATCGAGATCAAGATTTTCTTCAAATGAATGGTTCAGAACAGGTGGAGTAGGTGGGTTAGGAATTGTTGGTTGAGTAGAAGGAACTGGTGGGATAGTTCCAAAAGGATTTGAAATAGAAGGGTTTGGAATTAATGGGTTAACACAACTAACTAAGGCAAGAGGACCTCCTGACAGTTCTCTTAACATTTGAGCAACATTAGATTCATGGCCTTGCAGTTCGTCAAATAGTTGATAAATGTCACACCCACAAACCAGAACGGCGGAAACGTTCGGGGGCGAATGACGTCATGCTCAGTATCATAACCATAGTGAAGAAAGTAAAACACAACCATCATAGATATAATTTAAAAAGTTTACATTGTTTCCAAAATACATGTTCCAAAAATACATGTTTTCCTATTAAATTACATATGATGATAAAATGTAGCAAAAGAATCTACGCCTTAGCGTCTTGACTTCAGAAACCTTGTGATTACCTGTATTACTGATTACCTGAGAATACAAGTTGTTTTGAAAAGAGAGTATCAGCATAAAGCTGGTGAGTTCATAAGTATTTTATAAAAATGAATGTTGTTTCCTTAACGTTTGTTACAAGTTTGTTTCCAGAAAATCCAATATTTTCTAAAAGATTTGTTGTAAACTGAAATGAAACAAGACTTAGTATGTGTAAGTAAATCGTCATACTTATGTGTGTGATTTAAATTTAAATAAAACTCCTTTGTATAAAGCCTTAGAATTTCCGTGAACTGTATGATGTGTTAACATTCCTTGCGAGATGTTATAATCATACTAAAGACTAGATGGCCTTGAATGCGACGTTCTTCAGGCTTTGGAAAGTTATGACACTTGTTGTGACATCCCCTAATTTCTCGGCCAGAAAAGACCGATTTAATTTATGCTTTTTAAATTAAAATCAGAGAAATCTTTTTCAAAGATGTTGTGGAATTTGTTCCCAAAACAAAACATGATAAAAGTTTATCAAAACCTTCTTTAAGAAATGTATAGTTTCATTTCATATCAAAACCTCGGGATGTCATGTTCCGATACAGATCAAAAGCATAAACAATACATTATAAGCCTTTCAACAGTTATATACAACTACTAGCCTATAATCCAAAAATCTCTCATCGTCCTCCAACTATGCTCGGGGTCCACTACCTGTAATCATGAAACTGAGTGGGCCACGCTTGGGGGCTTGGTGAGCATATAGGGTTCTCAACCCACAATAATAATATACTTATTAAGTTCACCAATCAACAATAATCCTGATTACCCATTCCCGTTGTTCTCACTTTACGTCCCTAAACACCTATCACAAGGGACCTAGCCTAAGGATTATCATCGGGATGGACACTACTGCTAAGGGGTTTCCTCAGCCATACATGTCCTAAAGGCAACCATGAGGGGGATGGAGTACGCCAATGAACATTTAATTCATCAACACCTACAAGTTGCGAACCTGCTAGTGTTCCACTGGACTGTCTAGAAAAGTCTGTGGTCGACATCTATACTCCGCTAGATGACTACAACAACAACAACAACATCGAGGCCTCTCACCTTTTTAACACACATCAACTATTTCATCTACCCATGTTCTACCCAACATATTTTGTAGATAAAAAAGCATATACAGTTTAAAACTTGTATAAAACATCAATTCAACAGTCACCTCAAATAAACAATTAACATATTTACACATAACACGTATTTCAAGGTAAATACTTCATATCTATGTGTAAATTGAAAGTAACTACACACTCACATGATTTGATGATAAGCGGGCATCAATTCGTTTCCTAAAACGATCGTTTCTAATAAAACCAAGAGTTTTATTGAGAAACCGGGCTTTGTAAAAGTCGGGCTTCGAAACCGAAAAGATAAATTTTCCGGGATTCACGGGCACTTCGTGGAGTATTCCGGGGTTTACAATCGATACCGGGGCTTCGGGGAAGGTTAAGGTCAAGAAAAGATGAAGAAAGGGGCTAAATATGGCAATTTCTTAAAAATATTCGAGAAGGCTCGCAGCCTTCTATTTATAGGGGGAAGCTTCTAATCGGACGGCTGAGAAGTCTCCAGGTGCCGAAGATCCGAAGGCTCGCAGGGGAGGGCTCGCACGTGGGCTGAGCATGGCTTGCACATGGGTCGCACCTGCGAGGGGCTCGCTGGGAAATTCTAAGCGGACCGGAGTCTAGGTCCGAGGTTCGGACCGGAAGCAGGAGGGAAGGGAGACAACTGGTGCGAAGGTCGGACACGCGGCAGGCATTGCGAGGCTCGGACTAGGTTGCACACGCGTCGCTCCTCGGATGTGCCACAGCTTCAGATGACTCAGCAGCTCGGTGACTCAGCAGGACACGTGTCACATTCTAAGCGAGGGTGACGTGGCAAAGTGTGACTATGCGAATTTTCTCGATTTTCGCGCCAAAACTTCTAAAATCCATAACTTTCGCATACGAGCTGCATTTTTGACGTTCTTTATATGCACGCGTAGCTAAAATTACGCTCTACAACTTCCGTTTAGACTTCGTCAGCTAATTTTGACGTTAATTTTTTTATTATTATTTTTAACAGACCAGGACAAGAAATCCATTAAAAATTCATAACTTCTTCATCCGACGTCCGTTTTTGTCAGACTTTTTACCGTTGTGCTTCTAATGACGAGACCTTCACTTCTCGTTTAGGTTGTGTCGGCTAAAAATCGCTTAATCTAAAATTCGAGTTTTTAGCTGTCTACTGCTAAGCTGAAACTTCGAAAAATCATAACTTCCTCATACGAAGTCAGATTTGGGCGTTCTTTTTATCGAACTTCTCGGTTTAATGAATACTACGACTTTCATTTAGATTAATAAGGCTAAAAAGTAGTTTATCAAAAACTCACTTTTTACGACATTCAGCGCCGTGCCAGTTTTGTCGCGAAACTTCGATAGGTCATAATTTCTTCGTTATAACTCGGATTTTGGTATTCTTTATATCCCCGAAATCCTTGTTTCGACCACTACAACTTTATGTAAAGATATCAGGCTTATCTCACACTTTAATTTTGACGCTTATTTTTATTCTTAATTAATTAAGCCCTAATAATTAAGCAGAAAACCCATAATTCACATAATATTCAGATAATTCCTTTTTATTTCTTCAAAATGAGTTACAAAGGTTAACCTAGACTATCAACTCAATATAAATGCCTAGGCTAGAAACACGAGTGTTACACTTGTCACCACAGATCTGCCGGTCTAGCTATTGCAAGCAGCTCAGGTGCGGGTTTGTCGGACCCAGTATAGATTTATACACAATTATCACGTTCTCCCCCAGGAGATTCTGATTATAACTAAAAGACTTTTATGTGGTACTTAGAGTACCCCGAAGGAGAATGTCTCACAAATATTCATTAACGAATTCACATAGTGTGTAATGATAAATTCGTTTTGTAAATTGATAATGTTATTGTTTTCTTTGTTAAATGGAGTGTTCAAAACTATACCTATTATAGTTTATCAAAAGTGCTATATGATGGTATGAAACTTTGTTACGCATGTATATGTATTTCAAATAAAGGACATTGGAAATACTAAGTGTAAATCTTACACACCTTACTCAACATGTTACAAGGTGTGAATAACTCTTAAATATGTATTTGACAGTTTTACCCTTAACTGTCACTGTTTTTGAGTATTTATAGAAAATCATCGTAAGTCGAAATGTAGAAAATTGTTATCGAGATTCCGAAAGCAATTATGATTGAATGATTGAAAAGTAAGTACACAGAGAGTAAATATTAATTAGATCTTATATTTATGAAGAACTGATTACAAAGTTTAAGCAGAAAGAATACTCGAGTTCAAAAGCTCTTTCTACTTCCAACCTCAGTCCCTATTTATAGGCAACCTGAGTGTACAAAAAATATACTAAGTCTAGAGCAATACGCTTTGCACAAAATGAAGACTTAGTAAAATAACTAACATGTGAAACTAAAGAAACAAACACTTTGACTTTTCATAACTTTTAGACTCTACATTCTCCCCCTTTGTAAACAGTTGAAACTATTCAGTTTGTAAGATGTTGAATAGCTGAGTGTATTGTTCTTCGAATTTCAGAATACCAAGTAATTATCTTCTTAAGCTCCTTCTTGTCTCCTTCATTATTCTTCTTGCAGTTATTCATACGAACAATAAAATTCGTATATTGCGAAGAAGTATATCTTTCAATCTCTGAGACTTTAAACAAAAATTTCTTGGGCTTCCCTTTCGTATCTTTACCTGCGAAAACCATTCCAAAAGGTTTCAGGCATATTTCTCCGTCAGCATAATTCCTTAACTCTGTTTGAGGTAAGGTTGATTCCCAAGCGACTGTAACTTTTCTTCCAAGACCCACTGCAAGTTCTTCATCAGTCAACGCCAAGCAATCATAGTAGTTATCTATGAATATTTTGATATGTGCGAAACCAAATCTGAACACATCGGTATCATGTCCTTTCAGCTTGTTTTCTTGCATGTCTTTGAGAATGGATGCCACTTGAATGAGATCATTTAGATTCATTAAAGGAAAATCAGCAATGGTGAAGTCGAATGCCTTGTTGTCTGTCTGCTCGAACCACAAAATATCGAAAGTTTTGAAGCATGTCTTCGAACATCACATCCTTCTTAATTGTTAAAACTTTCTTGATCTTCATTAAAGACCACACCTCCTCTTGATCCTTCACAAGTACAGCATGAAATCTTATCTTCAAATAAGTGTATTCATCAACATTATCAAACTTTTCACTTATCTTGTACTGCGCCGTAATAAACATCATTTCGTTTATCGGAAAATCAAGTTGGCTTCTATCTGAGTTCGCAACATCATAACTCTTCCTTGGCTTTTTCTCGAACTCATATAAGTGATTCCCCAACATTTTGGATTCAATTGTTTCATGCGAATATAACTTCGCAGGATCACCTTTGTTCATTGTTGGTGGGTCACTTGCTCTTTGCCTCATGATACTTTGCACTTGTCTCAATCTTTCCATTTCAGCTTCTGCTTCTGCTTTCTTTTCCTCCTTTGATTTTTCATATGCAATCCCTTTCCCTTTACCAACATCGTCTGTTAGAGATTTCGCACTTGAGCTTCCTCCTTCTTTTGACCCAATTGAAATTCCTTTGGCAATTGGTCTTGTTGTCATTATAGTTGAGGAAATTGGCATTGTGAACACTGGCAAAGTGGTTTTAAGTTGAGTAGAAATCACCTTTCCCACTGTTTTCGCATCATCACCTTTACTTCGTTTTCTCTCTCCCCCTTGCACCCCTGTGAAAACAGGTGGGGAATTCTTCGATAACAAAGAAGTAAAGTTCGCAATCGGGGCCAATGTCTTCTGAATAGCTTGCTCCAAGGTATTGACTTTGAGAGACAAGAATTCAGGAGTCAAAATTGTCTGATGAGTAGTTTGCGAAACCAATGTTTTTAATTCAATCACCAACTAAATTAATTTATCAAACTGCTCCTTGTTTTCCTTTTGGTTGGCTTCGAGAATTGGAGCAGGAGATTGAGAATCAATGAGAAGTTTATTAAGATCATTGGCAACCACATCAACCTTCTTTTGGACTTCCAAATGTTGAGAATTAATGGCTTGAAGCTCTTTCGCAATTTCCTTCTTTAATTCTTCAACCTTAAAATTCACATCCTCTCTGACCTTCTTGACATCCTGCACAAAAAGAACATGACGTTCTTTTGTAACAGTTTTCAACTCAGAAACAACTCCATTGAATGATTTTCCTTGAGCTTGAATGTGAAGCTCATTGTTCTTGTCAGATTGATCAACTTTTTCAAGTATTCTCTTCTCAGCTTCTTTGATCAGATATTCCACCTCCAATCCCGACAAGGATGACTTTGTACCAGAATCAGCTTGTGACTGAATAATGGCATTCAATTTTCGGTTCAGAATTTTAAATTGCTTACCTGACATAAGCATATGATCAGGTATCTCCTCCTCCTCTGAATCACAATGTAGGGCCTCAAAAGTCCCTCCAAAACCTCCTCCTTCAGTTTCATCATCAGACATTGGTTGCGAAGGTTGAGGAGTTTCGGGTGATTGTGATGGAAATAAGGTGGTAAATGGATGTTGTAGAGGATGATCAAAAATTGATGAAGTAGTGATTGTAGTGGTTGGAAGAGAAAATGGTGGTAATGAAGTAGAGACATTCGCAGAAGAGATGGGTAATGAAGCAGATAGGATGATAGGTAGGGTAGTTTCGACACTTGTGATAGGTGCCCCCGTATCAGATACGTTGACAACCATATCGGAAGTAGGTACCTCCTCAGAAACTGATTTTGTAGTGACTACTTCAAGTGGAATAGATGTTGTGGTGGAAATTTGCAAAGTAAGAGGAATAGAAACAGTTACCACAGTGGAGAAGGAAACAGGTGGAGTCTCCAGAACAACTTCTTCATCGGAGGATTCGTTGCAATGATCATCTTGCGTTTCTTGGAAAGCATTTGTTTTATATGTTTCGCAACCTCTTGAGCTCGTTTGCGCTTGGAACTAGGAGAAACAGGAGCTGGAACATCTCGAAACACTGCCCCCTTACTACTGACCTCCGTCTTGCAAATATTAGGAGAAGAAATCGTTGTATGCGAAGATTTATGAAGCTTCTTTAATACCCCACACTTTGAGGGTATAATTTCCTTCTTCGTTTTTGTAGAAATCTCTTCTTTCTCAACCTCTTCAGCTTGTGAGACTTTAGAAGACTAAAGTTTTTCTTCCTTTTGTGTTTTCTTCTTCTTCTTTGAGGATTCTCCGGTAACTTCCAGTAAGACTCCAGTTTGTACAGCTAGATCAAAAGTTTTCATATAACGAACCGAAACTTTGTGAGTTGAGTGCACTTTGCGAAGCATCGCATCCAGAATGTGAGCTACACTGGTGGAGATATTTTCATCATCTTCAACAACTTTTGGGAATTGATACAGTGAAAATTATGCAATCTCTCCACCTTCAGGAACTTGGATACCTTCTTTTGTGTACACCTTTTCGAGAATTAGGCTCCAGTACCTTGCACACGAAATACCCTTCTCAGCATTCGTGTTTTCAAGACTTTTGACGAACTCCTTCCACAGTTGAGTTCCATAATCAACACTTATATCATAGTACAAACCCATCACCATTGCATATACTTCCATGTGACCCCTGTCTAGACCAACAGTCCTCCCTGTTAAACACCTTAGAAAAATACCAAAGAGAAAGTTCCACATGCAGGGTAAACCGGATTTCCTGAAATCACTGATCTTTTCAAGAAATGGCTGATGTCCCATCTCATTGAACATGAAAAGAATTTGGGAATTGATGGGTTTAAAGAACGGAGAGTTATTGGGAATGTTCAAGAAGTCAATGAACATTTTCTTGTTAAGACGAACGCTCTTGTTGTTCATCATGTTGAAGGTGATGACATCAGTGGCATAGTTGTATGATGCTGTTGATGCTGCCATTGACAACCAGGTCATCAGAACAGGAAAAGAATTGAACATTGCGGTTGATAAAGGTGATCTTTTCAATGCTACAATCAACATCTTCAGTTCTTCTGGGTAAGATGAGACATTAGGATCAACAAGGCAGTTGGTGCTTTGAATCTTCATTAGAGACTGTGAAATAACTTCTTCAGTGTTGGATTGAGTAGCAGCCATTGTTAGGGTTTGAAGAAGATGAAGATTCAGAGGATTTGGGAATTTTTTCGTGTAACTGTTTAAGATACTCTTGAATCCCTTTTTATATGTAACCCTGAATGATTTGAATTAGAAGCGGGATGCATTTAATGTAATCCGATGTGGCACCTTGAAAATCGGACCATTACTGCAAAAAGGTAGCCATGCGTCAAAAAGCAGCTATCACTTCTCCTAGAAAACCGGGTAGAATACTAGACGTCGTGGATACACAACCTGTCATTATCCCCCTTTATTGAATTATAACCATTTGAACCCTTCGCATGCAGGCTAGGCTCTTTCACTTTTGGGATGAGAAGCGAAGTCATATGCCAGACTTGCGAAATCTTCAGTCTAAGTTGGTATTACTTAGAACCTCCAGGATTTCGTGCGTGCATGTGAGTCAAAGAAATAAGATGAGAATCAAGTTAAATTTTTTTTTGGAATTCTGTGATGTCAATATGCAATTTGACACAAAGGCAGGTAAACCCCAGGCAAAGGTTGCTTAACTAATCATCAAGAGAGATGATCAACAGCTTGTGTATGTTCCCGTGAATTACAATCGAATACTTTTTGATAAGTATCAAAGGGCTTCTTTTAAAAATGATTCTTGGCTTGGTTTAAAATTTCGTTACATGTCATCCTAAACATAAGGTGATAAATTGTAACAGAAATTACTTGTATGACCAGTGTAGTCAGTGACAAGTCAGCTTTGAAAATATTTATCATGACTAGGAAATTCAAATGAAACTCACACAGAAATCATATTGATGAAAAAATTTATGTACTGGATCTTGTTGGGTAACAAACATCGTGGGTTGCGAATATTTGATCAAGACCACTCATGCGAATTGAATATGATTTGAAGTTTCGAATTGTTGGTACTGAAACAAAAGTTTGGTCAATTTGTGGAACAATGTTCCCCGTCAATTCCTTAAGATGTAAGATGTTTGGGTTTCACTTTCATCACGGACTCATGATGTCAGATCATAAACACAGGGTTTTTTTTATATATCTAAGTCTCGATGGGTTTGATCAGAGACCTCTTGGACATACGTCTTTGTGTGTGATTTGTGTGAAGAATTTTGTGATGAAAAAGATTGGTTGTAAGATCGAATGTACCTCTGTTATTTGTGGACCAAACAGAAAACTCTTAACTCATATGAGAAGAGTAAGGTAGCTCTTTTGACTAATGCGAATATAAGCCTTATTGGGAAGAAATTTTCATATGATAATTTCATTAAGGCTTTCGTTTCTCACACATAGAGTCATACGAGGCTTGAGTCAACATGCTGCAGCATGCTTCTAGGGACATCCTAACTAGTACAAAGTTAAAAGAAATGATACCTTCCCATTGAAACATATAACCATGACCTCTTCGCATTATGACCTTGACTAAAACTAAATACACAACAAACTCAAGAAACAAAGTCAAAAATAATTTTGTGGTTTTTGAATTTTTCAAAAATAAAAACATAACAAAATAAAATCTTTTTGGATTTTTGAATTTTTGAAAATAAAAACAAAACAAAACAAAATATTATTGATTTTTCAAGCTTTTTGCAAAAAAAAATTGAACCTTAGTTAATAGATAAGCGCTTGCGAAGCCGCTTAATGAACAGTAACTTCTGAATGATTCTGACTCAGAGCTGATGAATGGACCTTTCATTCTTGAGTTATTGATTTTGAAACTGAATTTACATCGATCATTCCCAAACCTGCTAAAATCTTATAAATGATTTTTCATCAAGAGGTTTAGTAAAAATATCAGCAAGTTGTTCAGTGGTTTTAACAAAATGTATTTCAATGTTCCCATCTTCCATATGAGCTTTGATAAAATTATATCGAAGAGCAATGTGTTTTGTCTTTGAGTGTTGTACTGGATTATGAAAAATGCGAATTGCACTTTGAGAATCACAATACAAGGGAATCTTTTTCATATTGATAGCATAATCATGACGTTGACTCTGAATCCAAATGATTTGCGAAGTGCAAGCAACAGCTGAAATATATTCAGCTTCAGCAGTTGATATAGCAACACAAGTTTGCTTTTTCGATTGCCAACTCACCAACTTCCCATCCAATAGTTGACATCCACCACTTGTACTTTTTCTATCCAAAGTACATCCTCCTAGATCAGAATCTGAAAAAGCTTGAATGAAGAATCCCGATTTTGAAGGATACCAAAGTCCTAACGAAATTGTCCCCTTAAGATAGAGAAAAATATTTTTTACTGCAGTTAAATGAGGTTCTCTAGGATTAGCTTGATACCTAGCACAATTACATACCGAAAACATAATATCAGGTCTGCTTGCAGCTAAGTACAATAAAGACCCTATCATGTTTCGATAAAGAGTTAAATCAACAGCAGGGGTATCTAATGAAGGAGTTAGTCTTGTTCCCACTGCCATTGGTACTCTCAGCTTCGTGTTGTTGGTCATTCCAAACTTTTCAAGCAAGTTCTTTGTGTATTTTTTCTTGATTGATTAAAATTCCATCCCTGTTCTGTCTTATATTCAAACCAAGAAAATTATTGATTTTTCCCATCATACTCATTTCAAATTGACTCTTCATTAGATTTTCAAATTCAATTGACAATGTTGGGTCAGTTGAGCCAAAAATAATATCATCAACATAAATTTGAACAAGCATGAGATGATTCCCAAATTTCTTGCGAAACAAAGTGGGGTCAACTGATCCTTGTTTAAATTTAGATTGTTTCAAGAAATTTGTATGTGTTGCGTACCAGGCTCTTGGTGCTTGTTTTAACCCATAAACTGCTTTGTCTAGAATGTAGACATGATCAAGATGTTCCTCATTTATAAATCCTGGTGGTTGCTCAACATAAACTGTTTCTTCAAGTTCTCCATTTAAGAATGCACACTTAACATCCATTTGAAAAATGTCAAAGTCTTTGTGAGCTGCATAAGCTAAAAATATGCGAACTGCTTCGAGTCTAGCAACAGGAGCAAATGTTTCTTCATAGTATATTCCTTCTTGTTGCGAATAGCCTTTAACAGCTAGTCTAGCTTTATTGAGAATAATATTGCCATCTTTGTCGGTTTTATTTTTAAAGATCCATTTTAATCCGACAATTGAAACATCAGAAGGTTTAGGAATTAATCTCCAAACCTTTTTCGTTCAAATTCAGCCAGTTCAGATTGCATAGCAACAACCCAATCTGAGTGTTCCATAGCATCCTTTACTGTCTTTGGCTCTATTTTCGAAATAAAAACGTTAAACATACACAATTCTTGGTTTGCATTCAGTACCTCATTTTTCGCACGAATTTAAGCTCTTATCAACATACCATCTTGTGGATTCCCAATTACCTGTTCTTTTGGATGATTCCTTGTCCATTTCTGAAGTGGTGGAAAATCAGGATCAAATTCCAATGGTGCATCTTCGTACATATCTTCATTTTCAGATCCTACAACAGAAAAATTATCATTTAATTCATGAAATTCATCATTTTCATCAAGATTAATTTGCTCTGTTGCATCCTGCTGCTCCTCAACATGATGTTCATCTTGATGCTCCCCCTCAAAATGATGTTCTTGTTGAATTTGTGAATGCTCCCCCTCAACTTGATGATTTTGTTGACATTGTGAATGCTCCCCCTCAACTTGATGACTTTGTTGAGATTGTGAATGCTCCCCCTCAACTTGATGATTTTGTTGAGATTGCGAATGCTCCCCCTCAACTTGATGATTCATATTATCATTCTCCCCCTCAAAAGTTTGTTGTCTTTGTTCATTGATGATCGTATGCTCCCCCTCTATACGAACTTAAGGCACACTTTCGCAAGATATTGACCTTGTAGTGATTGTTGAATCATCGGTATGTTTTGAGGATTCTGATGTTTGATTATCAGGAGCATTAACTTCCGCATCAATTGCCCTGTCAGGAATTCCGAAAATTAAGTCATAATCAAAAGCATTTATTTCAGAAGTATCAATTTGAGTATCTGAATCAACAAGAGTTGATTTATTTTCAAATTTACTATCCGTTTGTTTAAGATAGTAATCATCGAAGGTTAGGTTGAAAGTTTCTTCAACTTTTCTTGTTCGCTTGTTTAACACCCTGTATGCAACTGAATTTTGCGAATATCCTAAGAAGATGCCTTCATCAGCTTTAGCTTGGAACTTTGTCAAATTATCTTTTAGATTCATTATAAAACACCTGCAACCAAAAACATGGAAAAATTTGACATTAGGTTTTCGATTGTTGAGTATTTCATATGGAGTGACATTGAATCTGCGATGAATGAATGACCGATTCTGAGTAAAGCATGCAGTTGATACAGCCTCAGCCCAAAGATATTGAGGTAAGTTCGCATATGCTAACATGGTTCTGGCTGCTTCGCATAAAGATCTATTTCTTCTTTCAACAACACCATTTTGTTGTGGAGTATATGGTGATGAGAAATTATGCGAAATTCCTTTGCCTGTGAGAAAAGAGTCCAGTGTTTGATTTTTAAACTCAGAACCATTATCACTTTTAATTTTGCGAACACTCTTTTTAAGACTAATCTCAATCTTTTTGATAAAATCAATCATCATCTGAGCAACTTCATATTTTAACATGAGAAAAAATACCCATGTGAACCGAGAAAAATCATCAACAATAACTAAAATGTACCGCTTTTTATTGATTGTAGCAACAGTCGACGGTCCACATAAATCATTGTGAAGAAGTTCCAATGGTTCCACGATTTTTGAATCTATCACAATTGGATGACCTTTTCTATGTTGTTTTCCTTATTCGTAAGTTGCACACAAAGTATCATTGTCAAATTTTAGTATAGGTAAACCTCAAACTAAATCTTCAGTGACAAGTTTGTTAATGTTGCGAAAGTTCAAATGCGACAATCTTCGATGCCAGAGCCAGATAACATCATTAGATGCCTTTGATAGTAAACACACAACAGGTTTGCCCACGATTGGTTTGATGTCCAGTGTAAACATATCACCATATCTTTTGGATTTGAGAAGTACTTCATTTGTCTTCGCATTTGAAATGATACTTTCTTCTTCGTTAAACATAACCTGATTTCCAGTACCCACAACAAGTTGCGAAACACTAATCAAGTTATGTTGAAGACCTTCAACATAAGCAACCCTGTTAACTGTGAATTGTCCATTTGTGACTTTTCCATAACCTTTCACTTGACACTTGTGATTATTTCCGAATTTTACTACTCCTACATTTTCCAAGCTTCGATAATCTCGCAAGTTTTCCTTTCTTCCAGTCATGTGACGAGAGCAACCACGATCAATATACCATTTTGCATCATATTGCTCATCACACATCACCTGTATTTATTGAAAAAATTTAGGAACCCAAGACTTATTGGGTCCTTCATTAGTAGTTTTGAACAAATGCTTTGAATTTAAAAACCATGTTTTCACTTTGTCTGTGACACTATCCATTCTATCAACATCATCAGATCTAGATATTGAAATATAGTTGTTCAAAAGTTTTGGATTTCCATTGACATTCATCTAATCCTTCACAACATTCGCAACTTTGATAACTGGTTTCCATTTTCATACCGGAACATGCGAATCATGAGATGATAAACTACCAGTAGAAGAGTTATTCACGAACTTGTCAAATGCAGTCTGTATCTATTGCTCTGAAAACTTCCCATTCTGATATTGTCTTCCTTTCCCTTCAAGCCAACGGTTGATCGTATAAACATCAGATTTTCCTTTTGTATACGAAACTTTGGTTGGTTTTGAGACCGAAGGATTTGGAAAAGTTGGTTGTTTAGGTGAAAATTTCATTTTTGCTTGAGTTTTGACATTCAAAGTTGATGAATTATTCGTGAATTTGCCAACACTGTGAAACTTATGATCATTCACAAATTTTTGCGAAGTCTCATATTTTCTAATGTTGTCATATTTTCGAACAAATTTATCATTGTTTTTCATTGGAATTTTGTCAATAGAATTTATTGGTTTATGAAAACTTGTATCCTTTTGTTTATATATTCTTTGAAATTATGATTTGTAATGACCGAAAAATTCCAATCAATTTAAACTTTTCAAAAACAACCCGATTTCATTAAATTATTACAAAAAGGTTTTCAATACAATTTATTTAGAGTATTCCCAGAATCACATCACAACATAAACATGAGGAGCGGTACGATCACGCCTTCGCCTTACCACGGTCTCCTGAAGAACCTGAAAAACATTAAACCACAACTGTAAGCCCGAAAGCATAGTGAGATATCCCCAAAATACCAACCAAATATACCATACACGCATAACATGCCATATTATATCCGAACACAGAACAGCCATGCATTTCGGGTCTACTGTGTGACTGGTCCGCCGCACCGGCCAACAGTCCACCTGGTCCACCCTTCGAGTCTAGCCATATACATCGAGTCTGCAGTGTGATTGGTCCGCCCGCACCGGGCCTTCAATCCACCTGGTCCACCCTCTGAGTCTACAGTATGACTGGTTCGCCCGCACCAGGCCTTCAATCAGCCTGGTCCACTCTCCGAGCCTTGGCATGTCTGGTCCGCCCTCTTGGGGCCTACAGCCTATCCAGACCACTCGCTGGGCCTTCGGGACAACCGGTCCGCCCTGCGTATCTTGGCCTACAGCACAAAGCAGGACCCGCCTCAACCCAACTCCAGTCCAACGACCATGTGCACATAAACATACAATCATATAAGAATTCATAGCCAACAAACCGATCAAATAGATCACATAACATATCATCATCCTAACCAGGATACCGACCTAACTGGTCGCTAGCATAGCATCACCCTATATCTTAGGATACCGACCTCAACCAGGTCTTAAACATATACCATCCTAACTACCAGGATGCAAACATATTAAAGCAGTAACATAACAACAAATACCCGGATCTCAATCCGATAAAGGGCCGGCCTTGGTGCCGTAGACCCGGTTGATATAGTGAGGATAACTCACCTCGAAACTGTCGACTGAACAGATAACCCAAGCTGCTCCGATCACTGATACTATCTCCACTACTGGCCAACCACCAAAACACTGAACTCAAAACAATTACCAACAATTACCAAAATGCCCCTGGAAGTCAACTGGTCAATCCTTGGTCAAAGTCAAAGTCAACCCCTGACTGACTCTACTTGCCGAGTCAACCCGATGACTCGCCGAGTTCCCATGCTCAAAACTTTCCCCAATCTGCGACTCAACTCGCCGAGTCACCCCGAGACTCGCCGAGTCCAACAACTCCGAGTCCCTTTCATACTCGATTCACCGAGTCATCCTTTGACTCACTGATTCACAGCTCAACCAGAAGAAAGGATAGGACCTCACGACTAGACTCGCCAAGTCCAAGAACAGTGAGTCATCCTTTGACTCACTGTTCTTAGACTCGCCGAGTCCAAGAACAGACTCGCCGAGTCCAAGGCTATCTTCAACATACTCGCCGAGTTGTTCTTCCAACTCGCCGAGTTCTAGAACATCTTCAAGCAACTCGCCGAGTACACCCCTGTGACTCGCCAAGTGCCTCTAGATCTCATTCCAAACAGAACCTTCCAGGCCATGCAATTGATCCAAAACGTAGATCTAGCCTCCTACAACCCATCCATCACGTAAAGTGGCGAACTTTACGTGAATCCAAAGAGATCTTGGCATTTTACACTTTAGGGTTTGGGTTTGGGACGAGATAGCTTCACCAATCACTTATCAACAGGGACTTTATGCAACTTTGGATCATCACTACTCTAGATCTGAGGTAGCATCCTCAGATCCATCTTCCAATCCCGAAATGACTCATGAAATCCTCCAAAAACCCCAAAACAACCACCATGGATGACAATAAGGGAAAAACGGTTCAAGACATAGGATTCTTACCCCAAAGATGAGCCTAAACTGATGTAGACTTCAGATCCACAAGCCCTCTTGATGCTATCCTCGAATTCCTCCAACTTCTCTTCACAAATCCCTTCTTCCAAGCTTCATCCTCTCAATAATGGAATTTCTCATGATTAGGGTTTTCTCTGGAACTCTCAGGGTAAATAGAGGCAGAAGAGAAGGCATAACATCCTTTAAATAGGGGGAAAACCCCGAAGATTAGGGTTTTCTTCACCCAGCACCAACTCGCCGAGTCCAGCCGCCGACTCGCCGAGTTGGCCACTTAACACACGACCAGAGTCGCGACTCTACTCGCCGAGTCCACCCATGGACTTGCCAAGTTGCCCTTATACCTTTTCACTTTGAACCCTGAACTTGCACTCCTGAACTCGGGATGTTACAATTCTCCCCCACTTAAATTAGGCTTCGTCCTCGAAGCCTGTGGCAACTCAACTCTAGAAATACTCCCGCCACGCACCACCTGGCATTAACCAAACCAGGTTCCTCAAAGCACAACCATAGAAACCAGAAACTCAATTTCTCCTTTCTTGCGGTGTCCTGACCACCGTCTCAAGCCGGCCACCGACTTTACCCTCTGATAACCACGCTTAACAACTGAGTACTACCCATGATGCAACACTGCTCCAAATCACAACAATCACTCAACCCATGTGAGCTAGAAATAACCATGAACCACCGGATTCCCGATCCGATTCCAACTCTATGCATTCTATGCTGACAGAAAGACACATTCTTCAGAGCAACTCCCATGAGTTCTCCTCTTGAAATCACATGCACATGCTGAACTAGCCCTAGCACTCTCGGGTTGGGGAAAACCCATCACACTGACGACACCTCCAAACATCCCCAGGATGAACCACCACTGCATACACAACTCCTTGATCAAAATCAAGCTGGAAGTCCAAGACCCCATCCCTGCCTCCCTTCCAAGCCTCTTGGCTCTACACCCGCGAAATCCCTTCCGTGTCCTCAGCAGACATCCCATCCGGATGTGATTCCATGCCACTGCCGCAATCAGGCTGCTAAAAGACCATAATTGGAACACATCGATTACAATTCTGCACTACTTCTTCCACTTCCGTGAATTTACACTTCCTCTCGGAGATACATTCCTCTCTCCCTTTCCCTTACCAAGGGAATCCACTTGGCCGCATTGTCACTACGAAAAGTGCCATGGTGCTCGCCCAACGCTACACCACTCCTTTATAGTGTAACCGCTATCCATGCAACACACATGCTCTAAATCTGCTCGCAAGGACTCTCGAGTCCATGCACCATCTCCACTAATCAAGATCAATACCCGGGGCCAGACCTTCTAATGCTAACACATCGCAACAAACACAATCCCTTTCCTCAAACCGGTCTAACGATACCTGCAGAGTCTTCAGCATGACTGGACCGCCTTACTAGGCCTTCAGTCAATCTAGACCACTCTCAGAACCTTCAGCCAATCTGGACCGCCCTGCAGTGCCTTCAGTCTAGCTGGACCGCTCTCCGAGCCTTCGGCCTGACTAGTACGCCTACCGGCCTTCAGTCTATCCGGACCGCTCAACCAGCATTCATCATTCCGAGTTATCTCTCCGGGAAATCCTCCCATGCATACTGTTCTAGCCCTCTAGGGGTTCCGAACTCTATCTCCATCACACAAACTCAATCCCAGCCTGAACCCAGGCCCTCCCCAATCAAGTACCCTTGGTCTGTATCTCACCCCGCACGCCTGCCATTTACTCATACCAGCCTATGCTCTTGGCTGACAGAACACTACTAAATCCCAAACAGCTAAACAACCTTACATGCTCATCGATCTTCCGGAGAATTTTCCAATTCTCCCCCACTTATAGCACTGACTGTCAATCACCGGTCGCCATCACCGACCTCCCTAAACAACCTTACACAACACAACACTTACACGCGAACTGCGCCCCGCAAGCATAAACAACCTTAACAAAAATCACATTTCCACACTGATCAACCCGAGCTCGAAAGAACTCAATCTGCAGTTAACCACTCCTCAGAAAGCAGATGCTATCTAGCATTCAGACCAACCCCAGATTCCCACTAATAAACCCCACGAATGTTAACCAACGAAATTCCCATCACTAACCCATAACCATACCATAACTCTTGAAGAACAACGAATACCACACCGAAAACCACACAAAGAGACTAGCATATAAACAATACTCCACAATAATCACAAGATAATCAAGACATCAAGAAAGAAACATACCCGCGGCTGCATCCGGCACTGCTCTGACCTCCTCTGCTGTAAGCTGAAAAGCATGACCCTGAGCCCTTGGGGGCTCCGCTCCACCCTGACCTCTACCTGTGATCCTCAAAGTGGCCGGTGCTGGAGCCTACACCGGTCCTGCAGCAAGCTGTGGACAGTTGACCCTCAAGTGCCCCACCTAATGACAATGATAACAAATCCTCAAATCCCAAACCGACGCTGACTGCCGACAATCCCTTGCATAGTGCCCCTCCTTTCCACACTTGCGGCATGCACCACTGGACCTACAAACTCCGGTGTGACCCCTCCCACACTTCCCACAAGCGTGGCTGCTCTGATCTTCCACCCTAGAATCAACGGTCTTGGACCGTTTCGGCGCCGGCTGCGACTGCACCGGAGCCTGCCTCAGCTCACGTAACTGCAACTCAATCTCTAACTCACGCCGCCTGGCGGCCTCCTGCAACTCTAACAAAGTCTCGCACCTCTACGTAGACACAAACTGTCTGATATCCCTCTTGAGCATGCTCAGATATCGAGACATCTGAGCCTGCTCTGAAGCGAACTCAGGGCAGAACATTGCCCTCTCAGTGAACATCCTGGTAATCTCAGTCACCGACTCCGAACCCTGCTTCAGCTCAAGGATCTCCCTGACCCAATCTATCTCTCTCTCTCGACCCGCAGAACATAACGAGTGTTGAACATCTCTCTGAACTGATCCCATGAAACCGCAGCCTCTGCGCATCCGAATATGACCCCATGGTCAATCTCCACCAATCCTTCTCCCCAAGCCTCAACAGGTTCAGAGCACACCTCACCCTCTGATCAGCAGGGCATGAACACGTGAAGAAACACCCCTCCACGTGTGATAACTGTTGGATTAATGTCTAAGTCCATAACTATTTTGGTATGTACTTGACCCGATTATGAGCATGGTGCTTTTGGGTTGCCTTCACCATAGCAATATGTAGGATGATTTAAGGAGAGAAAGGTTTAAATATGATTTATTAATATATTATGAGAATAATATATTAAAGGAGAAATCATATTGTTTAATTAATATTAGTCAAGAATTAATTAAGAGTTAATTTTGTGGCTAAAAGAGATTAATTAAATTCAGGGGACTGGACTGCAGTTATTGGATAATTGAGTTATTGGGCTAAGTAATACTAAAGGAACAAGGGGTGAACGAAATTATGATGGAAGCCCATCATATTTTCATCCATGGCCTTATCCAAAAGGTTCCATGGGCTGCTTAGAGTTTAAGCTGTCCATTAGGGTTTTGACTGAAACCCTAGCAGCCCACACAAGTATATAAAGGACCCCTTAGGCTCCAAAAACGTGGACAACTGATTCTCTAGGTTTTCCAGCCGTTTTTGGTGCCTCCCCTCTCTTCTCCTCTTCATCCAAGTTGCATAAGGTGTTTGTGACTCCATTATAGGTGCAGCACTTGAGGCACTAAGCTTTCTAAGGCCAATTCAAGCAAGTATTTGATTGTTATTGCTATATAACAATCAAAGGTAATTCTATAAATCCTAACTCAGTTTATAATGTGTTAGATCTAAGTTTGTTAGTCTTGGATTCAAAGCATGTACAATAGAGAAACCTAGATCCAAGCATTAGGGTTTGTATGAGCATATAGGATTGTTCTTATGCCTAAAACCCATTAGTGGTATCAGAGCCTTGATTGGTTTCAGTTGTATGTGATGCTTAACTGCTTTATTTGCTGAAAAATCGATTTTTGGCCTCTGCCCGACCTGACTCGGCGAGTCAGTGGATGAACTCGTCGAGTCCAGGAGTCAGACAGAGGGAATTCCGGGTTTTTGCTGCTGTTTTGACTTGGATTTGATACCTAATTCGTTTTTTGAAGTTAAAATCCGATTTTTATCTTAAATTAGTGATTATCCTTGCCAAAACAATAGATAATTTCAAATCTTTTAAATATTGGTTGTTTATATGATAAATATGGATTATTTCAAATTATTTGGTAATTATCTAATGACTAATATAAGATTGCGTCAAATATAGATAATTGTAAAATTAATTGTTTAATTTGAATTATTTGTTGTTTGATCCCTAATGTTTTGAAATGTTTCAAAACTTGCCCTCAAGTTTTGGAATTTAAAATTTGATTAAAAGTTTAATTTTTGAAGTGTTAAATTCTAAAACCCTAGTAATTTGAAAAAGTTCAAATCACACCCTTATGATTTATTAATTAATTAAAGTGTATAATTAAAAGTGATTTAATAAACCCATAAAGTTTTGGTTTACATTTAATTAAATTAAAAGTATAATTTTACTAAATTAAACCACCTAGTATTTTAAAAGTGTAAAATACACCTTATACTATATATAACATTAAAAGTCTAATATTATATATATGTATGAGTAAACAGTCAGTCTTACCGTTAGTAGGCCTCATTCACGAAGCTGGTCTATAAGGGGTGTTTAAGGAAATTGCCTATAAAATGGCGATTGAATGGGTATCCACTCTTACCCACCGCACTCTTGACTAGTGGAGGGTCGTTAGCCGAACGGGTAGGATAGGACAGAAACCTTCCATTATAAGTATAATGAAGTACAAAGTAACTAAATGCTTTTACAAATTCCCAAATCATAGTTACTTTAGGAAAAATGTGAAATTGTATGTTAACCCATGGAATTACACTTCGTACCCTTGTCAAACATTAGTGGAGCGTGTGTGGTTAACCGACACACTAATTTGGGGATGACATTGGTGGCGAAGGGTGGCTCAATGCTTATCATAGATCAATGGAGCGTGTGTGGCTAACCAGCACATTGATTAGGTGATAGTAGCATTAGGCGCACCACGTGATTCGTATGGTTATTCACACCTTGTTTGTTATCCTCGGCATCCCAGTCACAAATAGTAGGGCATAATCGAGATTAAACATGCCATTGAAAAGTTCAATGAATCTCAAAAGATCTAGGAGTTTCAATTCATTTAAAACTTAAACTTCTTTTTCGTTTTTCATGGTGGAAATTGGTAAATCATCATTTACCTACCTTCAAATATTCTGCAACTAGATTACGGCATCCCTCTTCTAGGTTGTAGAGTATTGTGTTGGATCCTAGCTTGATGTTTCATTTGGGTGTTGCATCATGAATTCTAATCAACTTAACTTGAATTTTCTCCCGTTTTGTAGATGTCTACATCTTACAATGCTCTTCCCAAATCCTTTGGAACAAGCCTTCCAAATGAAGATGACATTCCGAGATACGATCGAGGAAATGAGAGTCATGCTTCACTTCCTCCCCCTCCTCCAATTATTCTCCCTGACCCACAAGTTCAAAGGCTTGAAAAGTTTAAACTCACTCAAGCCCTTTTGGCAAGTAAACACGAAGATGGGAAACCTATGTGTGCACACGTCTTAGAGATGAAGTCACACATTGATAGGTTAAGCATGTTGGGTGTCAAGATTTCAAGCGAGTTGGCTGTTGACTGGGTTCTTCAGTCACTTCCTGAATCATATAGTGAGTTCGTTAGAGAGTACTATATGATGGACCACGACATGACCCTAATTGATCTCACCTATTTACTTATAGCTACTGAATCAGCAATGATTTGGCGTGCTGGTCAAGCAAATTTGTCTAGTGAATCAAACTCCCAAACTTCAATGGACACTGGCAACATTGGAAGTCCAGAAAGGACTAAGCCTGTGATTGTCCGATGTGTTGTACCAAAGGAGTCCATTTGCTTTTATTGCCAAGAGAAGGGGCATTGGAGATGAAGCTGTCCTAACTACCTGAAAGATCTGAGAGATGGGAGAGTCAAGACGTATGGCTCTACTTCAGGTAAAATCCATTATCTAACTCTTTTGAGTTCCTATTCTAGATTCTTAATACATGATGTGATAAGATTGCATTTTGATGTTTTGTAGGATCGAAGAAAAGAGAGGAAGCTTGAGAAAAGAAGTGAGCTGAATCTAATCATGAAGAAATGGATTTCGATCGCATTACTTGAAGAATGGATTCTTGAGCTACTACTTGGAGTTAGAATAGATTGTTAAGAAATATGTAATAACATTGTTTTTCAATTGAATTGCATTGTAAGGACAAATTTTTTCCGCAATAAAATGAATTTTGATTTTATCTTATTTATTTATCCTTGCGATGGCATGTATGAAAAATTGATGTTTGAATGTTTCTATTATTAGCAATACTGGATTTCATTCTTAATTATGTTATTTGTGGAAATGT
Source organism: Lactuca serriola (assembly GCF_051521515.1). Lineage (NCBI taxonomy): Eukaryota > Viridiplantae > Streptophyta > Magnoliopsida > Asterales > Asteraceae > Lactuca > Lactuca serriola. The sequence continues at coordinate 261,629,861 of NC_136411.1, forward strand.
CAAAAGTTTACCAAATAGGGAGAGTTTCTCATCACCCAAGTTTCAATTGGACAGAAACTTGGAATCATGCAACGTGTATTGTATGATGAATGAAAAACTTCCACATTTGGGAAATTTAGACTAATTCTTTGACAAAGTGTCAATTGAAGGACTAGGAGATCAAGTACACTAGGTTGTGCGTTGATCGAGTCCACCACAAGAGTGACAAAGATATTCATCATGATTTACTAAAGTTTAGTAAATATGGTTATACTTATAAGATTGAGTATAATTCTAAGTTAACTAAAATAGTTTCAATCAATAGCAGAACGAATAAGAAGAATCAAGTAGGCAGAAAGATAAAAGTTTCTCTTTTCTAAGAAGAAGGGAGAGTACCTTTTATTGTGTGTTATGATAAGTCTTAAAGATTAAGAACCATGTCTCAATAGATCCTCTAAGTGAGTCTTAGTGCATTTGCATGTCTAAGAAGAGGAATCAAGTATTGTAGAAATGGTTAAATCAATAAGTCAATCATACTTCGTTCCAATATCAAGTCTTAGATTCAAGATTGTGACATTGAGTGAAAAGTCTTAAGTAGGTTTATAACACTCATCAAATGTGGAATTTGGAAAAAGTTTTCTTATTCTTGCACATTTGAAATTGGTAAGTTGTGCTGTCTTGGATAAGACAAAGACCAACTAGGACCAATTGTGTGAAGTGTTTTGTCTTGATAAGAACTACACTAACTCTTGAATATTTGGTTTGTCAAGAAATGTTTCTTGACAAGAGAATCTTATATGTCAAGGAGTCAATGGGAGTCTTAATGGTCTTGAAAAGTTTCAAGAACAAATCAAGAATAAACCTTATCGATCATCACTAGCACACGACTTGAGGTTTACAACCTATCGTGCTGACATTATTTTGTTTCTATGCCATTCCAATTGAGTTAATTGTGTATGTGAGTTCTATGAGTTCTCATTTGAATGCATACTAGAGCCTTAGTCGATGGAAAGTACATTGATATGTAAGGACAAATTACTAAACTACTTAGAAGACATGGTGGGCACTCGTGTTACCATAAGGCAAGAAATCAAGATTAAAAAAAGTTCAGTCCATATGAGCTTGGATTTGTCACAAAATTTGGTTTTGGCAAATTCACATGGATGGGAACTCATACACCATAAAATCTAAGTGTCATAAGATTCCCTCCTTCATGAAAATGACTGTGTGGAAATACTTCCACTAAGAGAGGTTTTAAGAAGATAGCGATTGTGAAAATTGTATTCTCACATTCGATTATGGTTACGGCATCCCTTTCCATAGTTCGAATTGTGAGATCTGGCAATTAGTTTGAACATTTGGAACTTAGTAACATAAGTTCTAGATTGTTTAAACACACATATGAGCTATCTAAGGCAAAGGTGTATAAGTTTAAGAAGCTTAGATAAAGGCTTATCGAAGCATCTGGTATTAGAAATATGAATTTCAGAAATTCAATAGGCATTGTTTTCTGGAAGTTCATTTGTTTTCTGAATACATGTCAAGGCTAGTGGGAGCATAACTGTTGTGCTTATATGATAATCATCATGATAGTGGGAGCATAAGTGTTATGATTGTATGATTATTATGGCGAGTATTGCAAGTTAGCAATATTAATTATAGAAAAACAAAGATTCAAATTTGCAAAGTTGCATGGGTTGAAAAGTTGTTTTGCTATAATTAAGGGAGAGAATATTATACTTCGTTTCAAAATCTAAAGCTTAGATTAAGAAATTTTAATATTTTCAGTCAAAGGGTACATTGTGTGTTCTTAAAATTCGATTATGATTATGGCATCCCTCTTCATAGTTCGAATTGTGAGAACATGACACATAAAATATTATGGCAAAAGATTGGTAAAGTATCATATCTTTATGTAAGACATTATGCATCGTGTCCCATACGCTTCGGGTATAGGATCGATTGCAAAGGTTATAATATTTTACCATTCTAAAATTTTTCAAATGTCTAGCACATTAAGAGGGAAAAAGGACTAGAATGGATTTTGACTAAAATTATTAAACAACTATCAAAGGACGATCCAAAGTTCGCTGAGGATTGGTCGCTTGTGAGTAGTTGGAAGTATGGTATTGGATGGACCATATCGACATTATTATGAATAGATAAGATTCTATTAAGAATGAGTTGTCATATGGCAAATGTGGAAATGTTTCCATATTGGGAATTGGATATTGAGAGTCTATGCCTAGATAGAAACTTTTATGCAAGAAGAATGTTCAAATGAATGTACTTTGAATGTGAGACTTCACATCTATGGAATTGTCTTGTAACAATTTCTAAGAAAGTACTTTGTAATTTCATTAGCCAAGTCTTGGTGACTTTTGTGCTATGACTTTACGAAAGGATCGTTGCGTAAAATGTTAGAATCTAGCATATTCTAGTAGTGGCAAGAACCTTGTGTTCTTACACTAACAATGGGGATTGAGGAATTGTGAAATGAGAATCATTGGAAAAAATTTCAATTATTTCACAAAGCATGGACCATAGGAAACAAGGTGTGCATGCTTAGAGCATGGGACAATTGTTGTTGTAATTCAAGTAATGAGTTGACTATCCGAAACATTAAACGATAATAATGAGTAATCAATATGGTGGTTAAATAGAAGTGTTTTATATACTCTCACAAGTTTGAGGCCATATAGGATTAAGTATTATTGTTATGTTTCAGTTTGCATGTTTTGACTTCCAGAATAACTAGGTTGTTCAAACATCCAAGGTCGGTCATACGTTGGGAGTAGGTATGAATAAAGACTGTCATGAATCTGTCTGTAGATTGTCTGAATTGTTTAGACATGGCACAAGTTTGCTGCAGAATTCATGAGTGCTTTGATAAGATTAGAGTATTGGATTAAACCCACGCTCACTTGGATCACTTCATGGTTTTATCACGAGTGATTAGTGAGACGATAATATTGTATATTCTTGAAACCGAGACGTGTGAGTTGTTATTTGTTGGTCGGTTACACATTGATAATAAGTAAACGCACCAGTAACTTGGTGTTATAAAACTTATTGTTGTGTGTGATTCGATCAGTAAATGCAAGCGAGCATATGAGTCGAATTTTATCCATTCCTTTTACCCAAAGTAGGATAAAAGCGATATCGGTGGGCCTCTCGATGATTTAGTGATGACACCTAAGCGCTTGGCCAAGCCGGGACTAAGTTGATGTGTTCAATTGTAGTCTGTTATCAGTCGTCATAAATCGGAAGTCGGGAAACAGTATAGAGAGAATGATTGAAATTCATGTCTTTTGTCTATACAACATCTTGAGAATGGAGGAATATATAATCCCTTATCTAGAGGACACGCTATTTGATAAGATCAGAGTTGACAACGGCTTTTGAAAGCTACGATTGCTGATCAGGTTCTGAAGCCATACGGAAAATAGTTATTAGAATTATCCAAGTGGGAGACTGTTGGATTAATGTCTAAGTCCATAACTATTTTGGTATGTACTTGACCCGATTATGAGCATGATCCTTTTGGGTTGCCTTCACCATAGCAATATGTAGGATGATTTAAGGAGAGAAAGGTTTAAATATGATTTATTAATATATTATGAGAATAATATATTAAAGGAGAAATCATATTGTTTAATTAATATTAGTCAAGAATTAATTAAGAGTTAATTTTGTGGCTAAAAGAGATTAATTAAATTCAGGGGACTGGACTGCAGTTATTGGATAATTGAGTTATTGGGCTAAGGAATATTAAAGGAACAAGGGGTGAACGAAATTATGATGGAAGCCCATCATATTTTCGTCCATGGCCTTATCCAAAAGGTTCCATGGGCTGCTTAGAGTTTAAGTTGTCCATTAGGGTTTTGACTGAAACCCTAGCAGCCCACACAAGTATATAAAGGACCCCTTAGGCTCCAAAAACGTGGACAACTGATTCTCTAGGGTTTCTAGCCGCTTTTGGTGCCTCCCCTCTCTTCTCCTCTTCATGCAAGTTGCATAAGGTGTTTGTGACTCCATTAGAGGTGCAGCACTTGAGGCACTAAGCTTTCTAAGGCCAATTCAAGCAAGGATTTGATTGTTATTGCTATATAACAATCAAAGGTAATTCTATAAATCCTAACTCAGTTTATAATGTGTTAGATCTAAGTTTGTTAGTCATGGATTCAAAGCATGTACAATAGAGAAACCTAGCCCCTCCTTTCCACACTTGCGGCATGCACCACTGGACCTACAAACTCCGGTGTGACCCCTCCCACACTTCCCACAAGCGTGGCTGCTCTGATCTTCCACCCTAGAATCAACGGTCTTGGACCGTTTCGGCGCCGGCTGCGACTGCACCGGAGCCTGCCTCAGCTCACGTAACTGCAACTCAATCTCTAACTCACGCCGCCTGGCGGCCTCCTGCAACTCCAACAAAGTCTCGCACCTCTACGTAGACACAAACTGTCTGATATCCCTCTTAAGCATGCTCAGATATCGAGACATCTGAGCCTACTCTGAAGCGAACTCAGGGCAGAACATTGCCCTCTCAGTGAACATCCTGGTAATCTCAGTCACCGACTCCGAACCCTGCTTCAGCTCAAGGAACTCCTGAGCCAATCTCTCTCTCTCTCTCTCTCTCTCTCTCTCTCTCTCTCTCGACCCGCAGAACATAACGAGTGTTGAACATCTCTCTGAACTGATCCCATGAAACCGTAGCCCTCTGCGCATCCGAATATGACCCCATGGTCAATCTCCATTAATCCTTCGCCCCGAGCCTCAACAGGTTCAGAGCACACCTCACCCTCTGATCAGCAGGGCATGAACACGTGAAGAAAGACCCCTCCATGTGTGATAACCATCTCATAGCAACAATCGGGTCCTGAACTCCATCAAAGGTGGGAGGCTTCGTATTATCGAATTCCCGATACTGAAAACCCCGACCAGCTCCTCCCCTTGCCGCTGCTACAGCCGCGGCAGCCGTCTCTATGAGAGGTGCATAACGCTCATCAAAATACTCAACCATGGCGGTCTTGATCGACCCAAATAGTTTCGGCAACTCAGCCCAGAACAATGCAGCAACCTCATCATGCAGGATCTCACGAATCCTCGTATCCAACTCGCACGTGCTCATCTGACCAACAACCTCGGGCGGTACTGACCCGCCCAGAACTCCCTCTCCTGCTCCTGATCCTGACCCGGATCCACTCCCATCATGCCTCGGAATCTCCATATTGAAAAACACCACAAAAATCTCAGACACTTCCCACTAACCTGGGAACCAACTCTCAACCCAACCCTAGAGGTCATGGTTTCCCTGATACGCGTATGGGTCCTGTGCTTTCAGTAGTACGGGCCCATACTACCTTCCACACCTACCCATATTTGTATGAAGTACTACCACAACACCCTAGTGAAAACATACGAAACAAGCGCTCAACCCTCACTACTAGAGGAACACTAGAAATCTCCCACAAGGAAACCCTAGGCTAACAGGCATCATAAATCAGGCACATTATCATGAAATCCTGAAGATCCTTAGCCTAGCACTAGCATGTTGTTCTATCAATGCTCAAAAATAAGTATCATGTATGGTATTTTGGGGTGACTTACTGGCTCTGGCTGATCGTACCTCCGCGTCCTCCTTTACCCATTTTGAAAACCATTTTAAATTCTCTTATGAAAACCCTCCTCGATTTGACACTGGAGTCACACGAGTGTCCCTCCAATTCACTCAAACCAAGGCTATGATACCAACTTGTAATGACCGAAAAATTCCAATCAATTTAAACTTTTCAAAAACAACCCGATTTCATTAAATTATTACAAAAAGGTTTTCAGTACAATTTATTTAGAGTATTTCTAGAATCACATCACAACATAAACATGAGGAGCGGTACGATCATGCCTTCGCCTTACCACTGTCTCCTGAAGAACCTGAAAAACATTAAACGACAACTGTAAGCCCGAAAGCTTAGTGAGATATCCCCAAAATACCAACCACATATACCATACACGCATAACATGCAATATTATATCCGAACACAGAACAGCCATGCACATTGGGTCTACTGTGTGACTGGTCCGCCGCACCGGCCAACAGTCCACCTGGTCCACCCTCCGAGTCTAGCCATATACATCGAGTCTGCAGTGTGATTGGTCCGCCCGCACCGGGCCTTCAATCCACCTGGTCCACTCTCTGAGTCTACAGTATGACTGGTCCGCCCGCACCGGGCCTTAAGTCAGCCTGGTCCACTCTCCGAGCCTCAGAACGTCTGGTCCGCCCTCTTGGGGCCTACAACCTATCCGGACCGCTCGATGGGCCTTCGGGACAACCGGTCCGCCCTGGGTATCTTGGCCTACAGCACAAAGCAGGACCCGCCTCAACCCAACTCCATTCCAACAACCATGTGCACATAAACATACAATCATATCACAATTCACAGCCAACAAACCGATCAAACAGATCACATAGCATATCATCATCCTAACCAGGATACCGACCTAACCGGTCACTAGCATAGCATCACCCTATATCTTAGGATACCGACCTCAACTAGGTCTCTAACATATACCATCCTAACTACCAGGATGCAAACATATTAAAGCAGTAACATAACAACAAATACCCGGATCTCAATTCGATAAAGGGCCGACCTTGGTGCCGTAGACCCGGTTGATATAGTGAGGATAACTCACCTTGAAACTGCCGACTGAACAGATAACCCAAGCTGCTCCAATCACTGATACTATCTCCACCACTGGCCAACCACCAAAACACTGAACTCAAAACAATTACCAACAATTACCAAAATGCCCCTGGAAGTCAACTGGTCAATCCTTGGTCAAAGTCAAAGTCAACCCCTGACTGACTCTACTCGCCGAGTCAACCCGATGACTCGCCGAGTCCCCATGCTTAGAACTTTCCCCAATCCGCGACTCAACTCGCCGAGTCACCCCGAGACTCGCCGAGTCCAACAACTCCGAGTCCCTTTCACACTCAACTCACCGAGTCATCCCTTGACTCACTGATTCACAGCTCAACCAGAAGAAAGGATAGGACCTCACGACCAGACTCGCCGAGTCCAAGAACATACTCGCCGAGTCCAAGGCTATCTTCAACCTACTCGCCAAGTTGTTCTTCCAACTCGTGGAGTTCTAGAACATCTTCAAGCAACTCGCCGAGTACACCCCTATGACTCGCCGAGTGCCTCTAGATCTCATTCCAAACAGAACCTTCCAGACCATGCAATTGATCCAAAACGTAGATCTAGCCTCCTACAACCCATCCATCACGTAAAGTGGCGAACTTTACGTGAATCCAAAGAGATCTTGGCATTTTACACTTTAGGGTTTGGGTTTGGGACGAGATAGCTTCACCAATCACTTATCAACAGGGACTTTATGCGATTTTGGATCATCACTACTCCAGATTTGAGGTAGCATCCTCAGATCCATCTTCCAATCCCGAAATGACTCATGAAATCCTCCAAAAACCCCAAAACAACCACCATGAATGACAATAAGGGAAAAAGGGTTCAAGACATAGGATTCTTACCCCAAAGATGAGCCTAAACTGATGTAGACTTCAGATCCACAAGCCCTCTTGATGCTATCCTCGAATTCCTCCAACTTCTCTTCACAAATCCCTTCTTCCAAGCTTCATCCTCTCAATAATGGAATTTCTCATGATTAGGGTTTTCTCTGGAACTCTCAGGGTAAATAGAGGCAGAAGAGAAGGCATAACATCCTTTAAATAGGGGGCAAACCCCGAAGATTAGGGTTTTCTTCACCCAGTACCAACTCGCTGAGTCCAGCCGCCGACTCGCCGAGTTGGCCACTTAACACACGACCAGAGTCGCGACTCTACTCGCCGAGTCCACCCATGGACTTGCCGAGTTGCCCTTATACCTTTTCACTTTGAACCCTGAACTTGCACTCCTGAACTCGGGATGTTACATGATGAATTTGACTTTGAAATTTGTGCTTTTTCAACTTGTGGTTTATCATTGGACACAACTTGCCAAAAGATTGTTTTTTTTGCTTTTCTTTTTGAAACATTATTTTCTGTTGAATAATTTCCAACCATCAATTTAAATTCATGAGAATTTAATTTCACTTCAATCTTTGGTTTTTCAACTTTTTCAAAAACTTTGTTTTCTTTTTCACCTTTAACCACCCATTTTTGTGATGATCTTCGTCCTTGAAAAACATAAGAATTTTGAGTTAAATTGTTTTCTACTGTATTTTGATTTGCAAAGAAACCTTCAGTAGTCGACCTTTTATTATCATTTTCAGCCATTTTGTTGAATTCAGGTTTAATTTTCTCAACATTTCCAGTTGTGACAAAAACTTGATTTGGAAAAATGGTGTTATCTGTACATATAAAATTTGGATAAACCACAGTGTTAGTTTCCAAATAATGTGCACCTTTATCATTAAGAATTTTGTCAAATTCTTTTGTATCACCAAACACTTGATCAACTACAACTTGTTGAGGTGTCTCATTTGAAACCTTCACATTTTCTTTGTGTCAAATTCTTTTGTATCACAAAACACTTGATCAACTACAACTTGTTGAGGTGTCTCATTTGAAACCTTCACATTTTCTTTGTCTTCATCAGTGTCATCAGTCTTCCAGCTTTCAACTTCCACATTATCAAAATTACAATGTTGCGAAGTAGAGGGTTTATCAATTTCATCTTTTACTATCGAATCAATCATAATTTCTTTACCTTTCATCTTAGATGTGATATTAATGATTAACAATTGAGAACAATCAACCTCTTCTTCCTCTTCGATCTCATTGATTTCACTCACATTATCTGAATTGTCATTGACATCAGCATAATTGAGTTGAGAATCAAGAGTTGAAGTTTCAGTTTTCTTTAAGATTTTCACTTGTTCATTCTTTGTCAAACTCTCATTGACAATACTAACCAACTTATTAGCATTTAGGGGTGCAAACGAGCCAAGCTACTCGCGAGCTACTCGGGATCGGATCGTTAAAAGCTCGACTTGAAATCGGTTTTAAACGAGCCCGAGTCGAGCTCGAGCTTAAAATTAAGCTTGTTTATTAAACGAGCTCGAGCTCGAGCCTATGTCATTAAGCTTGATTAGGCTCGCGAGCCTAAACGAGCCTTTACATAATATAATTTCTTATTATTTATATATATTAAAATAAAAATATATTAGAGGAATTACGGATTTAGGGTATTAGTAAACGAGCTTCTTAACGAGCTTGAGCCGAGCTTAAGCTTATTTAGGCACGTCAGATAAAAAACGAGTCGAGCCCGAGCCCGAGCCGAGCTTGGATAATTCTCTACGAGCTCGAGCCGAGCTCAGTACAAGAAAGCCCGAATCGAGCCGAGCTCGAGCTCGAGCCTCATATAACTTAAACGAGCCCGAGCCGAGCCTGGCCAGGCTTGGGCTCGGCTCGGCTCGTTTGCACCCCTATTAGCATTCAAGAATTCATCAATTTTGACAATACCATATGCGACTCTATCATCAAGTATTTTGTCAAATTGTGCAATTGTGTTTTCGCAATCATAAGAAACAACATCAACTTTTTCACGTTCTTATTCAAGAAAAGGTAAAGGTTTCCTATGTTGTTCTTTGCTAATTTCAGATGAATGATGTAAAGCAGTTAATTTTGCCTACAAACGCTTAGATGAGTTACAGTAGGTATTTTTTTGTGCTAGTAACAACCTAACTTCATTTCCAAGATTATCCCTATCACAATTTACATTTTTGATCTGCAATTCAAGTTTGTCTACTCTGCATCGTTTTATTTCTAATTCTCTCCTTGTCTAAACTAGTTGCATATTTAAATTTTCAGCTTCAGTACTAGCAGACACAATAACAGAATCAAAATAAGCCACAGTATCATCAAATGAAGTAATTTCAGCATCATAAGCAGATAAAGGAATATTAAAAGATTCAAGAATAGCACGTACCTTGGTGGTATTTGGAGATTTGTCTATGGATTTTGACACAAAGCATCGTCCTGCAACATTCTCTTCGCAATTGTCTTCAAAGCTTGCAAACATTGCACCATGAGTTGGATGCCTCATTTCTTCATCATCAGATCCTGAAGACCAGATCTGATATGTTCCACTCTCTTCTTCATCAAACTCTCCTTTTGCAACTAATGACATTCCTTTCGCCTTCGCACGCACTTCTTCGAGCTTTTCGGAATAGTAGGCTTCATCTTTAATTTTGATCTTCTTCTCCTCTTTCTTTCTCAACATGCAATCAGCTGCGAAGTGATTTGCACCATTACAGTAGTGACAATAAATTCCCGAATCACCTTTTAACTTCTTCACATCCTTCGCATCTTTTTGCTTTTCATCAATCTTTTCCAATTTCTTCTTCTCCTCACCTCCAGCTTTTGAGACACCACTCTTCGCATCATTTGACTTTCCTTTTGGATTGAAAGGCTTTTTGAAAAATTTCTTTACTCTGTTGTTTGAGTAGAATGCAACAGCTTCATCATCAGAGTTCATTAAGAAGCCTTCATTGTCTGAACCATCTGTTTCATTAGTATCAACCTCTGAAACCTTTGAAACAAAAGCCAAAGGACCTCCTAGACTTTGTTTTGATTCTTCAAACATTTCTAAAGCTTCACTTTCGTGTGTTTTCAGCTAGTTGTAGAGATCATTCAAGCTGGTTGTATCAAAACTTTGTTGATTCTTTATCATCATAATCACACTTCGCCATTCCTTGCGAAGGCCCATGATAAATGTTAGATTGAATTCCATGAGAGACCTTTTGATACCATACCTATTGCAGCGATAAACAAGCTCATTCAGACGATCATAGTAGTTTTCAAGAGTTTCAGTATCCTTTTGTCTGAATTCCTTAAGTTCAACAAGACATTGCTTCACAGAGTTGATCTTCATCTTTTCGCTACCTTGATACTTCTCTTTCAAAGTGATCCAAATCCCCTTTGTTGTTTTACAACTACGAATGTAATTGTAAACCACATGAGGCAGAGCACCTCTTAGTTCCCTCATGCATCTCTTTTCGTTCTTCTTCAAGCGGTTTTGTTGTTCAGCAACTTCAGCTGTTGTAGCAGATTGTCCAATTGGTTGAAATTTGCAGGAGCTTGAACTGTTACATTGATACAATTCCAAATTTCTTCATCTATTCCATTTAAGTAATCCTCTATTCTATCAGCCCACTAATCATAGTATTCAGGGATTAACATCGGAATTTTGGTTGAAGAACCAAGTAAGTGAGAGAAAGAAGTCATGGTATTCATGTTGAAGTTCGCCATTGATGAACACGAGAATTTTAGAAAGCTTGAAAAACTTGATGAATTTGAGAATTGATCAAATGAAATGATCACAGATTGTTAATCGATCACTCGACTAAACAATTCAAAAGCAGAATCAATTCAAATCTGAAGATCAAGAGTGATTTTCAAAACCAAAATGCACGGAAAATTTTGAGTAAAGTTACAACTCAAAAAGCAAATGATTCTAAAACGAAAATCAGATCAATGCAGTTTGAATCCTGATCTGATACCAATTGTAGAAAATTGTTATCGAGATTCCGAAAACAATTATGATTGCATGATTGAAAAGTAAGTACACAGAGAGTAAATATTAATCAGATCTTATATTGATAAAGAACTGATTACAAAGTTTAAGCAGAAAGAATACTCGAGTTCAAAAGCTCTTTCTACTTCTAACCTCATTCCCTATTTATAGGCAACCTGAGTGTACAAAAAATATACTGACTCTAGAGCAATACGCTTCGCACAAAATGAAGACTTAGTAAAATAACTAACATGCGAAACTAAAGAAACAAACACTTCGACTTATTACATCTTTTAGACTCTACACGAAAACTGATTCCGCAAACTTTGAGTATTTGGAAAAAGTATCTACTGTTTTCATAAATTTTCCCATAATTTTTGGTGGTCTCAAACTAGTGAAAATGTTCATTTTCACAACCTGGTCTGATTTTGTTGTTGCAGTGACAGGCAGTTTTGTAAAAATCACCATAAATTGTAGAAAAATCGTATGGAGATGTGAAACTAGTCATTTTAAAGGTATAAACCTGAACGACTTGCATATTATATAGTTTTGAAAAATATTAAGTTTAAGTTGGGTAAAACAGTTCGTGAACAGGTCACAACTTTTCTTTTGTAAGCTGTCAAGTTGAGTTTTGAATATGTTTTGGTGTTTTAACTTGTATTCCCCCCCCCCCCCCCCCCGAAAACTGAAGAAAACTAGAAAATGTAGGGGTATGAACTCACCTTGAGTGATGACTTGAAGAGTTGAAGGTTGAAGTTAAGGAATATCAAGTCAAGAGCACTTGGTGGACACGTGAAGACTTGGATGATCCTAAGAACGATTTTTGGCATTAAAATATGAGTCAATGATCCAAGAGTATTACGAAATTATGGAATAACACTTGAGTTTAGAAGGGATACTTACCAAAAAGTGCAGTAGCAACTCAAGAACACTTGCACAAGGTGGTGGAAAGTAGAGAAAAAGAAGCTTTCTTGAGGTGATATGAGAAGTATGTATGTTTGAAATGAGCAAGTAAATCAAGAAATCCTCCAGAATTTCTTTATATAGAAGGTTGCTGGAGCAACTTGAGAGTTTGAAGTTATGTGTGCATTGGTTTGTTTGATGTGGATAAGGTGGAAAATGAGAGGGTGACACATGGAAGGCAAGAGGGCACACTTGACCCACTTGTGGGGTAGAATACTCCTCTTATTATAAAATAATGATTTTTAATTAATAATCTTTGAAAAATAAATAAAATATGACTTCTGGGGGTTAAAAATGGTAAAAACATGAATTTGGTGAAAAAATCCCTTCAAAAACGGGCTTAGGAAGTGAATGTGATCGAAAATCAGACAATAAGGACCAAACCTGCGAGGTTCGGCTCTAAGAGGATGAGAACCGAGAGAAAGGAAGAAGGAAGCGAGAGGGAAGGAGAAGAACCAAAGGTGCGAGGGGGAGATGTCACACCTCGAAACCAATGGCATAAACGTTCCGGGGCGGAGGACGTCATGTGTAGCATCACAACCAATGAATAATAGCAATCATAGCAACACAACCAGTACAGTGAATACTAAAATAAAAATGTTTACATCAGTTTGAAACTTTGACTGAAACTTTTTTTGAATTACATTCAATAGCTTTGTATAGTATAAACTTAAAACTCTTATTGCTCTAGTTCCTTGAAAATCCAGCAAGTACCTGTCTATTGATTTCCTGAGAATACAAGCAGATTGAAAGAGTATCAACATAAAGTTGGTGAGTTCATAAGAGGTGGTTTGTAGTGAAAATCGCAGATGAGTTCGTAAAATATTTGTATAGATCCAATAAAATCCGATTTTTTAGTGAGAAAGTAGTGTTTTCAATTCTGTATAAAACCGTGAATGTTTGTTACTGAAAACTATAGCATTACGCGAAATTATTACTTGATGTGTCTAGTTAATGCGTATCATGATGTAAAAATATTTTGTATGAAAAGCCATAGCATAAATGGTTTTGTTTAAAAACCCTCGCTTGGCCAGTATACGCAGTGTGTTTTAGTTCTATTTAGTAATAAATAAAACCGTTGAAGAGTGTCCAATTGTAAACTAAAGGTGATTTATACATATTGTGAGTCGTATAACCATGTTTGATATGACTAGAGACCTTTCCAACGTTCTTCAGGCGTCGAGTTAAATGACATTTGTACATCTTAGGCGTGCCCGCCTCACTGTAGCTAGCAGTCCGGATGTGGGATTGTCAGTCCCGAATAGATATATTCACAAATCTCACGCTCTCCCTCCAGGAGACTCTGGTTATACAGTGGTAGGATTTATCCCTGTACACCTAAGGGTACAGTAGTGAAGTAGCGCCTCACAGTATCGTACAATCTAGTTTATATGTAGTGTAGTAGTGTTCTACCGTAGTGAAAATCCGTATGTATACTGTATATAGTGATAATTACAGTTATGAATACCATGAAAAAGTAGTGATGTAAACTGTAAACGGTTTTGTCTTAGTGCATATGTTTAGTAGTGAAAGTTTCTATACTTGATATGTGTTAGAAAAATCCCAAACTATACCAATTATAGTTTGCATGTAAAACGTAGCGAATAGCGTGTCCGGAAAAACTATACAATTTTAGTGAAAACCTCCCTTATGCTCAACATAGTACAAAAGGGATTTAAAGTATGAGATTTGCATAAGTTTTATGTATATTCTTGAAAACATTTTTGTTTAGCTTGTATTCCCCCCCTGAAAACATTAAAATATGGAAAATGTAGGGGTATAAACTCACAGTTGTTGCGTGAAATCGATGACTGAAATGAAGATCCCCGAGTTGTTGCACGTGACACTTAACGAAATCATATTATCAAATAAATACATATAGGTATCTAAATTAGCAATTTCGTTAGATAAAGTGTCAGAAGATCACTTGTGTTCAGTTGAGGAATGTTACCGGGACTTGATCGAATCCATGAAAGTGGGTTTTCAGTCAAAGTACCACCTAAAAGGTGTTTATGGCCATGAGCAAGGGTTTACAGTCGTAAACTAGGCTTTACGGTTTCTGAAGGCTTAATGAGTTTACGGCCGTAAACTCAAGAATAGAGTTTACGGTCTTTGAAGGCTTGGACCGTAAACTCAAGAACAGGGTTTCCAGTTTTTGAAGATGGACCGTAAACTCAAGAACGATGTTGATTTCGAAGAGATAAGCGCTCCAGACGTTCCGAGGTGGCTCCAAACGGTGTTTCCCGAAGTTTGAAGGTGTTTTTAGGTGTTTACGGTCAAGGTTCTTAGAGAGAGAAGGAGAGAGTTTTTGGCCAGAAATGTTCTAATGAAGGTGGAAGCCTCGTATTTATAGGGGTTTTGTGGTCCGTGGTGGGGGTCCACTCTTTACCGGCCGTAAACGGGTTTACGACCGTAAACGGGTTTACGGTTGTAAACTCACTTACGCCGGAATTGATTAATTTTTCGAAATATTCGAGTTTCCGCACGATTTTTGGTTCCGACTCGTAAATAATTTAATTACATATAACTAGGTTATTGTCTAAACCAAGAAGTTTGACGGAATAGTTAATGAATTCGAAATTTTATTAACGGAAATCACGTAACGGAAACGGAAAAAGTTTCGGGTTGTCACAGGAGAGCCAAAGGTCAGGTCTCGGTCCGAAATAGCTGGGGAACCGAAATAGACCGAACCCTCGGTCCATTTCGGCTGAGAGGGTTTCGGTTTTGATGTATGTTTGGTCCGAGAATGGGAGGTTCACTTCTGACAGGTTCGCTTCTAACAAGTTCGGCTCCTAAGAGGTTCGGTTCCAAAGAGGGGTTTCGGTTCCTAAGAGGTTCAGTTCCTAAGAGGTTCGGTTCCTAAGAGGGGTTTCAGTTCTATTTAGCTGTGTTTCGATATAACTCACTGTTTTGAGCGGTTTTTGGCCAAGTTAAGGGTCGGGATGACTATAAAAAGTTGAGAGAGATTTTGAGAGAGATTTGGGAGAGATTTCACATACTTGGAGAGATTTGGGAGAGATTTCACATACTTGGAGAGATTTGGGAGAGATTTCACATACTTGGAGAGATTTGGGAGAGATTTCACATGCTTGAAGAGATTTCACATACTCGGAGAGATTTCATATTCTTAGGGAGATTTGGGAGAGATTTCACATACTTGGAGAGATTTCACATTCTTGGAGAGATTTGGGAGAGATTTCACATACTTGGAGAGATTTGGGAGAGATTTAACCTTAGCCATTGTTATCGTATAATCTCGTAATGCAAGGTTCGTGAACCCCGTTATGCTTCATTTATGATTGTTTTAAGTTCCCGAAAGGGTCCTTAGTCATATTTTGATGCGTTTAACTCCCATTTTAGGGTTTTTACATTGATAACGCATAGATTCTTCGAGACACTTGAATCCTTGACATACAAATGCACATTTTTATACATAGAATAAGTTTTAACATTCAAGTACAAATTAAGTTGACCGGTTTTGACTTGTTGACCTTGACTTGAATTTGACGGTTGTCACATTATCCCCCCGTTAGAAGGAATTTCGTCCCGAAATTTACATTTTGAGTGGGACTTCAAGGGTTGGGGAATAGATGTGAGTAATTTTGTTTCATTTGGTCCTCACGTTCCCAAGTAAATCCGGGTCCTCGTTTGGCGTTCCACCGGACCTTTACTATGGGAACGCGGCTTTGTTTCGTCGATTTCACCTCTCGGTCCATGATTTCAACAGTTTCCTCTACAAAGTGGAGGTTCTCGTTGATCTCAATTTCTTCCAAAGGAATGAGGAGGTTCTCATCAGACAAACATTTCTTCAGGTTTGACACATGAAAGGTAGGATGGACGTGATTGAGTTCCTATGGTAATCGTAGCTTGTATGCCACTGGACCAATCCTGGGGAGGATTTCAAATGGCCCGATATACCTTGGATTTAATTTCCCACGTTTCCCAAAACGTATTAATCCCTTCCAAGGTGATACTTTTAGAAGTACTCGATCCCCAACTTGGAACTCCAAAGGTTTTCGTCTCTTATCCGCGTAGCTCTTTTGTCGGTCTTGCAAAACCTTCATTTGCTCTCGAATTTGCACGATATTCTCGGTTGTTTCCCTTATGATCTCCGGACCAGTGAGTGCGCTGTTAGGGACTTGCCATTCTGCTAGTTGCGTATCGCCCACCTCAGCCCAGCACAGGGGTGATCTGCACTTACAGCCATAGAAGGCTTCGAACGGAGCAACCTTGATGCTAGTGTGATAACTATTATTGTAGGAAAACTCAATAAGAGGTAAATGAGTATCCCAAGCTTCACTAAAGTCTATCGTACAAGCTCTTAGAATGTCCTCTAACGTTTGAATGGTTCTTTCACTCTGTCCGTCCGTTTGTGGGTGGTAGGTTGTGCTCATGTCCAGCCTAGTCCCCATCGCTTTTTGTAGTGACTGCCAGAATCGTGATGTGAATCTACTATCTCTATTGGAGATAATGGATGTCGGTACTCTGTGAAGGCGCACTATTTATCTAATGTAGATCCTTGTCAGCTTCTCCATTTTGTCTGTCTATTATTGGTATGAAGTATACGGATTTGGTTAATCTGTCGACGATTACCCAGATGGTGTCAAGTCAACCCGTGGTCTTAGGTAACTTGGTAATGAAATCCATCGTTATCCGCTCCCACTTCCACTCGGGTATCTCTGGTTTTTGAAGTAGTCCCGAGGGATCTTGATATTCTACCTTAACCTTGGTGCAAGTCAGGCACTTGCCCACAAAGGTAGCTATTTCAGCTTTCATGTTCGGCCACCAATACATATTCTTGAGGTCTAAGTACATCTTGTCTGAGATGGGATGCACGGAGTACCGAGTTTTATGAGCTTCGTCCATGACAATGTCCCTAAATCCACCAAATTTTGATGTCCAGATCCGATTCATGAGACAACGAACTCCGTCATCCCTGACTTCAAGATTTTTGTCCATTCCTCTCAATGCTTCACCTGTCATGTTCTCTGGCTTCAAGGCTTCTTCCTGAGCTTCCTTGATTTTTACGGATAGGTGTGAGTGGATGGTCATGCTAATGCCTTTACTCGGCGGCTCGAGTACTCCTTTCTGCTTAAAGCGTCTGCAACCACGTTGGCTTTCCCGGGGTGATAACGAATTTCACATTCGTAATCATTTAGCAATTCTACCCATCGTTTTTGTCTCATGTTGAGTTCTTTCTGATTGAGGATATGTTGGAGGATTTTGTGATCGGTGAAGACGGTGCACTTGGTTCCGGAAAGGTAATGCCTCCAGATTTTTAGGGCGAAAACTATTGCTCCCAATTCAAGGTCGTGTGTCGTGTAGTTTACCTCGTGTGTCTTCAGTTGTCTTGAGGCACAGGCAATGACTTTTCCTCGTTGCATTAACACACACCCTAGACCTTGGTTTGATGCATCGCAGTAAACCACAAAGTCTTCGGTTCCATCCGGTAGGGACAAGATCAGAGCACTGCACAGAGTTTGTTTTAGTGTTTGGAATGCAGCCTCTTGCTTATCTCCCCAGGCGAACGTCACTATTTTTTGAGTCAGGGTGGTGAGGGATTTTTCGATTTTGGAGAAGTTTTGGATGAATCTTCGGTAGTAACCGGCAAGTCCCAAAAATTGTCGGATCTTCGTGAGTGTTCTTGGTGCTGCCCAGCTTTCAATCGCCTTGATCTTTGAAGGGTCCATATGGATTCCTTCCTTGCTGACTACATGTCCGAGAAAATTCACCTCTCGAATCTAGAACTCGCACTTTGAGAATTTTGCGTACAATTTATCCACCCTCAGCGTCTCCGGGACTCAGCGTAAATGTTGGCTATGTTCTTCCTTACTTCAGGAGTAGACTAGTATATCATCGATGAAAACAATTACAAACTTGTCTAAGTAAGGTCGACACACCTGCTTCATCATGTCCATAAACGATGCGGGTGCATTTGTTAAGCCGAAAGGCATTACTACAAATTCGTAGTGACCATAGCGCGTTCTGAACGTTGTCTTGGGAATATCCTCCTCTTGAACTCATAGTTGATGGTATCCAGATCTAAGGTTAATCTTCGAGAAGAAACTCGCTCCTTGTAGTTGGTTGAAGAGGTCATCGATTCAAGGCAAAGGGTATCGGTTTTTGATGGTGAGTTTGCTTATTTCGCAGTAGTCAATGCATATACGGAACGATCCGTCCTGCTTCTTAACGAACAAAATTGGTGCTCCCCAAGGCGAGAAGCTTGGTCTAATGAAGCCTTTGCTCAGTAGTTTGTTCAGTTATCTGGACAGTTCCTGCATCTCGGATGGAGCTAGACTGTACGGCGATTTGGCTACGGGGTAGCTCCGGGAATTAAGTCGATTCAAAATTCGACTTGTCGAGGAGGGGGCACTCCTAGAAGGTCTTCCAGGAATATATCGGGGAAATTGCAGACCTCCGGAATGTCCTTAATGTCTTTTATTCCTTGACCATTATCTACGACGTGGGCTAGGAAGGCGTGGTACTCCTTGCGGAGATACTTTTGACCCTTGATACAAGAGATGATCTGAAAGTTTGAGCTAGGTTTGTCTCCATAAACGACGAGAGCTTCGCCACTTGGAAGATTAAGGCGAACGGACTTTTCGTGACATAGGATTTCGGCATGGTGAGGGCATAACCAATCCATGCCAATGATAACATCAAAACTTTTTATGGTGACCAGCATAAGATAGATTTAGAAAGAGTGGTTGTTTAAGGTGAGGGTACACCCGGTATAAATATCGTTAGTGTTCTCTGTTTTTTCGTTAGCCATTTCTATGGTGAATGTGTCTTTTAGTGTTTATGGTGTTTGATTAAGCAAGCGTTTAAATTGGTGGCTCACGAAGCTTTTCTCCACGCCACTATCGAAAAGAATGCATGCGTAGGTATTGTTGAGGGGAAACGTATCGGTAACCACAGTTGGATCTGCGACGGCTTCCTCATGACCTATCGCCAAAACTCTGCCAACTTCGTCGGGGTTGGGGTTTCTTGCCTTCAGGCATTTACGTTTGAGGTGTCCTGCTTCTCCACATCCATAGAAGGTTCGGCTTGCTCCGACGTTGGCAGCTTGTGCGTTCGGTTGGGCTAGAGTTCTACAGAATCGGGCGGTGTGCCTCCTTTTGTTACAGTTGGTGCAATGCATTTCACGGCATGTACCGTTGTGGTGGTAGCTGCATTTTTTGCACTTGGGCAGGTTCCCGGCGTATTGCCTTATCGGAGTGGGGTTGGCAGTGGTTGTGGCGGCGTGCACTACAACCACTTGTTGTTTCTTGGCAGGGTCTTGAGTAGGATGGCCCTTTTTCTTTTTCCAGAATTTTCTTTTGTTGTTTCCCCCTTTTGCTTGCTCGGAGGTGGTCATTATAGCTGTTGGAATAGTGTCTAAGGCTGCAACTATATTAGGCAAGTATTTGACCCGGTTATGCATGGTCCTTTTGGGTTGCCTTCACCATAGCAACTTGATAGGATGATTTATTAAAAGAGAGTAAATATTATTAATATATTATGAGAATAATATAAAGAATAATAATATTGTTATTTCATTAATATAAGTCATAGAATTAATTGGGATTAATTTGGTGACTTAAAGAGATTAATTAAATAAGAGGGTATAAACTGTCAATTGTTTGATAGTTAAACTTTAGACTATAAATCCATATAGATATGTATTGGACGGATTCTAGAAGCTAGGATAGCTTCAAATCGTCCAAGGGGTTATCTAAGGAATGGATTTGGATAGCTTTAAGAGAAGATTGTCCAATTAGGGTTTAGGTTGTAATCCTTAAGGAGTCTACAAGGATAAATAGACCCTATGGCATAAGGAATTCGGTACTTCACCTAAAGTAGAGAATCCCTGGCCGATTTCCTCCCCTCTCCTCTCTCCCAAATCATCCTCCTTGCTATTTGGTGTTTGTAAGCCACTAGAGGAGCGACAATTGTAACTCTAGAAGCTCCAAGACAACAAGATCAACAAGGAATTCAAAGGTATGATTCTAGATCTGTTTCAATATTGTTCTTATTCCTAAATAGTCATTAGAAGTCTTGGATTCAAAGCATGTTTAATTAGAAAGCCTAGATCCAAGCGTTAGGGTTTTGCATGCGCACATAGGAAAGTTCTTATGGCTAAAACCCATCAGTGGTATCAGAGCCTAGCCTGGTTTTCATTAAATTGTTGCTTAATTGTCTGAAACTAAACTGCAAAATTCGAATTTTGTGTTTCTGAGTCATGGACTCGGCGAGTTGGCCTGACTCGGCGAGTCCCTTTGTGCACTCGGCGAGTCCAAGCGTCAGGAATGGCCAGATTCGGGATTTCTTCATGATTATCTTATGGAAACTTACCTTAATCATATTAGATCAACCCTAATCTGATTTTTTGATATATATGATTATAATGTTGATCTAATTAAAGATATTTATCAACTAATAAAATATTTAATTTCCTTATATGATAATTAATTAATTATTTTGATTATTTTGGTAATTATCTTGAAAGAAATCTTGAATAAATCAAATATAGATAATTAGGAAATTAATTGTTAATTGAAATTATTTGTTATTTGATCCTCCATGTTTTAAATGTTTAAAACTTGTCCTCAAGTTTTGAAATTTATATTTTGTGATTAAAAGTTTTAATTTAGACAACTTAAATTTCAAACCCTAGATTTTAAAAGGTTTAAAATACAACCCTATACTAATATAATATTACAAGAATAATATATATATATATATATATATATATATATATATATATATGTATAACTAAAATGCTAGTCTTACCGTTAGTAGGCCTCATTCACGAAGTCGATCTATAAGGTGGGTATAAGGTTGCGGCCTATAAAATGGCGCTTAATGGGTGTACACTCACACCCACCGCTTGCTTGATCGGTGGAGGGTCGTTAGCCGAACGGGTAGGATAGGGCAACCTCATCCTCTCATTAAAAGTATAATAAGTAATACAAAGTAACTACACATTTTTAAAATTTCCCAATCTTAGTTACTTTAGGAAAAGTGAATTGATGCAATCCCATGAAATTACACTTTGCACCCTCGCTAAGAAGTTAGTGGAGCGTGTGTGGTTTACCGGCACACTAATTGGTTCTAAGCAAAGGTGGCAAATGGTGATTCATTGTTTATCATAGTTCGATGGAGCGTGTGTGGTTTACCGGCACATCGAATAGGTGATTGTTACAATGAAGACACCATGAGAATTTGCATGGTAATTCACACCCGCTTTGTGATCCTCGGTATCCCAGTCACAAACTAGAGGGGCATATTGAGATTTAAACATGCCATTGAATAGTTTCAATGAATCTCATCCGAACCTAGGAATTCTCAATACATTTAGGACTAATAGTTAAGTTTTTGAAATGGAGAATTAGTGAATCGTCATTCACTTACCTTCAATTTATTTGCATGTTGGATTACGGCATCCCTTTTCTAATATGTAAATGTTATTGTTGGATCCTAGCCCTAATTTTTCTTATTGGGTGATAATTAGGGATTCTTATTCTAATCTATCTTTGTCCTTTCTTCTTTTTGTAGATGTCGAACGCAAACAACGCTGCTGCTAGTTCTTTCACGTTGATGAGCCTTTGCCAAAAGGTCACCTTCGCTGGAACGAACTTTAGCGAATGGATAAGATACATTCGCACCATTGCTCGCTATGAGGATAAGGAGTATGTCCTCGATGAGAAGCTCGAGAAGATCAACCCTGAAATCGCTACTCCGGCTGAAATTACCGCTTTTGAAACTCATGAGCGAGATGCAACGAAGGTACATTGCATCATGATAGCCACAATGAACTCCGAATTCCAAAAGTCCTACGAGGACATGTACCCGTACGAGATGCATCAAGACTTATTGGAGAGATACCACCAGAATGCGAGACAAGAGCGTTATGAGATTTTCACTAACATGATTTTCGCTAAGATGGGTCATGGAGAATCTCTTACCGTGCACCTGCAAAAGATGCAAAGGTATGTCGACCGCCTTCGCAAGTTAAATGTTGACTTTGGGGAAGACTTGGCGATCAACATGGTGCTTCACTCTTTGCCTCCGATGTACAATCAATTTAGGATGACCTACCACTTGAACAAAGAGGAGGTCAGCCTAAGCAAACTCCAAGGTCTATTGAAGGTCGCTGAGAGCAACTTCAAAGACAAGTTTGTTGCAGCAACTCCCAATCCACCTGCTACTCCTGTCTTGGCTATTGGTCAAGGAAAGGGAAAGAAGAGGAAGGCCTCGTCTAAGAACTATCGCAAGATTAAAGCCCGAGATGGTGCCTCTTCTAGTGGGACCAAAGTTGATCCCGCTAAGCCCTGCCCTAAGCCTAAGGAGGCAAAGTGTCACCACTGCCACAAGATAGGACATTGGAAGAGAAGCTGCCCAGAGTACCTGCAAGCCATCAAGGAAGGAAAGATCAAGCCATCTTTCGCAGGTATATACATAATTAAATCTAACGATTCTAATCATGCTATTTCTTGGGTTCTTGATATCGGTTGTGGTTACCACATTTGTTCTAATGTGCAGGGACTAAGAAGAAGTAGGGATGTGGAGCAAGGAAGAATCAATCTAATCATGGGGAACAGAAGATCGTCACCTGTGACCAAGATTGGAGTGTATTCTTTAGTGCTTAGGAATAATTTATGTTTAGATTTGAACAATTGTTTCTATTCGCCAGAAATGGCTAGAAACATCATTTCATTTCATGGTTTATATATAGACAAGGTTTTAGATTTTCTTTTAATAATGAGAATGGTTTTATTTTGGCTTATCTAAATGGTGTCTTTTACTTTGAAGCTATACCATGTAATGGAATATATGAGACTGTTATGATTTTTGATAACTTAGGAAATGATGTTTTGAATATAGATTCTTCCACTCGTATGGATAAAGCATCCTTGTGGCATTGTCGTCTTGGACATGTCAACAAGAAACGCATAGCCCAACTCCAAAAGGATGGAGTGTTGGAGTCATTCGACCTTAGGGAAGATGACACATGTGAGTCTTGTTTACTTGGAAAGATGACTAAGTCACCCTTCACGAGTACATGTGAAAGGGGTGAGGGTCTATTGGACTTAATACATACCGATGTATGTGGACCGTTTAGATCAACCACGAAGGATGGGAACCGCTTCTACGTGACTTTTACCGATGATTATAGTAGATATGGGTATATCTATTTAATCAAGCAAAAGTCAGAAACCTTTGAAAAGTTCAAAGAGTTCAAGAATGAAGTGGAGAATCAATTGGGCAGGAAAATCAAGATGCTTCGATCCGATCGAGGAGGAGAGTACCCAAGTCTTGAATTCCACGATTATCTCAAGGAGTGTGGAATAGTTTCGCAATTAACGCCTCCTAGGACACCGCAGTTGAATGGTGTGGCAGAAAGGCGTAATCGAACCTTATTGGATATGGTTCGCTCTATGATGAGTCGTGCTTCACTACCTATCTCTTTTTGGGGGTATGCCTTAGATACTGTCGCCCATATCCTTAACCGAGTCCCTACTAAGAAGGTTGCCAAAACACCTCACGAGATGTGGACAGGGAAAGCTCCCTCGTTGGCACATATCAAGGTTTGGGGTTGTGAGGCTTTAGTAAGACGAGATACTCATGACAAGCTCGAACCTCGAAGTGAGCGATGTATTTTCATAGGCTACCCGCAGACATCCTTTGGATATCTCTTCTATAGACCGAAGGACAATGTTGTCTTTGTTGCGAGGAGAGGAGTTTTCTGAGAGCGAGAACTCATAAGCCAAGGAGACAGTGGGAGGCAAATCAAGCTTGAAGAAATTCAAGAGTCGATAGATGAAGGAACCTCTACCGCTGGCACTCAACCTGAGGAGGAAACTCCGATTGAACCGATTGACGAGTCCTTACCTCTTAGACGTTCCGATAGAGTTAAAGTTCATCCCCAGTTTTATGGTTTTCATATTACTATCGAAGGGGACACGTATATTAGTGATGGTACACTAATAAATCTTGATGAACCTAATAGCTATAAGGAAGCCATGGCAGGCCCGGAGTCTGCGAAATCGAAAGAGGCAATGGATAGCGAGATCCAATCCATGTATGATAACCAAGTTTGGAATTTGGTTGATTATGTGCCCGGACGTAAGACCGTTGGGTGCAAATGGATCTTCAAGAAGAAGACCGACGTGGATGGAAACATACACACATATAAAGCGCGATTGGTTGCGAAGGGCTTTACTCAAACTCCCGGAGTTGACTATGATGAGACCTTCTCACCAGTTGCGAGATAAAATCTATTAGAGTGATGCTAGCTATTGCCGCATTTCATGATTATGAGATTTGGCAAATGGATGTCAAGACCGCTTTCCTTAACGGAAAGTTGGCTGAGGATGTTTACATGGCTCAGCCAGAGGGGTTTGTGGATCCGAAGCATCCGAATAGAGTGTGTAAGCTTGAGAAGTCCATTTATGGACTTAAGCAAGCGTCTCGCAGATGGAATCTTTGCTTCGATGAGAAAGTCAAAGAGTTTGGATTTGTATGAAGCAAAGACGAATCGTGTGTATATGTCAAAGCCAATGGGAGTATAGTAAGCTTCCTCGTTCTATATGTCGATGACATATTACTCATAGGAAACGACATCCCGACTCTGCAGGAGGTTAAGTCCTGGCTCGGGAAGTGCTTCGCTATGAAGGACCTCAGAGAGGCTTCTTACATTTTGGGAATAAGGATAGTAAGAGAAAGAAGTAAGAGACTAATTGGACTTAGTCAGAATAATTACTTAGAGAAGGTACTAAAACGTTTTAGTATGCAAAACTCGAAGAAGGGAGAATTACCGATACAAAGTAATGACAAGTTGAGTAAGACTCAAAGTCCGAGTACCGAAGCTGAGATAGCAGAAATGAGCCGAGTACCATACGCTTCCGCAGTTGGCTCAATCATGTACGCTATGACTTGTACTCGCCCTGATGTAGCCTTCGCTTTGAGCATGGTTAGCATATATCAAGGGAATCCTGGCAGAGCACATTGGATTGCGGTGAAGAATATCCTTAAGTACCTTCGGAGGACGAAGGAATGGTTCTTAGTCCTCGGAGGGAGTGATGACTTGAAGGTGTGAGGGTATAGTGACGCCAGTTTTCAGACCGACAGGGACAACTACCGTTCGCAGTCGGGCTGGGTCTTTACCCTGAATGGAGGAGCAGTGGCATGGAAGAGTTCCAAGCAGGAAACCGTAGCTGATTCAACGTGCGAATCAGAGTACATTGCAGCGAGCGAAGCGTCGAAGGAGGCAATATGGCTGAAAAACTTCATCGGTGATCTTGGAGTTGTACCCGCCATAAAGGAGCCCATGGATATTTTCTGTGATAACGAAGGAGCGGTTGCCTTGACCAAGGAACCGAGGGATCATGGTAGATCACGAAATATCGACAGAAAATATCACTTCATCAGACATCGTGTAGAAGAAGGACAACTCGTAGTGACGAGGATATCATCAGAAGATAACCCAGCAGATCCGCTTACGAAGGGACTGAGCAGGGTTAAGCACTTGCAGCATGCTAGGAGTATTGGGCTAAAGGATGATATTAGTGTAGATTAGATAGTATTAGAAACGTGTAATAGATAAATGTAATTAACATTTGATGATTAAATAAAGGAGTTTTATTTATGAGTAATGTTACTGTCTTATGTTAATTGTTTAACTATTGTTTCACTTTGCATGTTTTGACTTCCAGAATAATTGAGTTTATTAGGAATAATAGAATTATTCAAATTGTCCACAATCGTTCATATGTTGGAAGTAGATATGAATGAAGATTGTCATGAATTGGTGTGTAGATTGTCTAAATGGTGTTAGACATAGCAAAGGGTTGCTGCAACGTTCATGAGTGCTTATGAACTAGTTTTGAGCATTGGAACAAACCCGCGCTTGCTGGAATCACCTTATGGAATATGATATAAAAGGGTGATCGCAAGACGATAATATCATATAGTCTTAAAAACTAGATATATGGTTTGTTATTTGTTAATTGATTGTACATTGATAATGCGAAAACGCATCAGCAACTCGGTGTTATAAAACGCATTGTTGTGTATAGTTGGTTAATGAATAAGTAAATGCATATAAGTCGAAGTTTATCTGTAACTTTTATCTAAGAAGGTAAAAGCGATATCTCGGCCGCTTGATGATTTGATTTGACTTATGTGCCGGGCCCGGTCAGAACTAAATTGATGTGTTCGATTAAGTTCTATGTCAAATAAATCAGAGATCGAGAAACCTAAATGCTTGACTAACCATTCCATAGGATTGTCAGCATGATATCTAACAGAGGACTGTACGATCCCTTATCTAAAGGACAAGATTGATTAGATCAGAGTTTGACAGCGTCTTTGAGAGCTACGATTGCAAACCGAATTGTACTTGTGCATATAGTTACTAGACTTATCCAAGTGGGAGACTGTTGGAATAGTGTCTAAGGCTGCAACTATATTAGGCAAGTATTTGACCCGGTTATGCATGGTCCTTTTGGGTTGCCTTCACCATAGCAACTTGATAGGATGATTTATTAAGAGAGAGTAAATATTATTAATATATTATGAGAATAATATAAAGAATAATAATATTGTTATTTCATTAATATAAGTCATAGAATTAATTGGGATTAATTTGGTGACTTAAAGAGATTAATTAAATAAGAGGGTATAAACTGTCAATTGTTTGATAGTTAAACTTTAGACTGTAAATCCATATAGATATGTATTGGACGGGTTCTAGAAGCTAGGATAGCTTCAAATCATCCAAGGGGTTATCTAAGGAATGGATTTGGATAGCTTTAAGAGAAGATTATCCAATTAGGGTTTAGGTTGTAACCCTTAAGGAGTCTACAAGTATAAATAGACCCTATGGCATAAGGAATTCGGTACTTCACCTAAAGTAGAGAAGCCCTTGCCGATTTCCTCCCCTCTCCTCTCTCCCAAATCATCCTCCTTGCTATTTGGTGTTTGTAAGACATTAGAGGAGTGACAATTGTGACTCTAGAAGCTCCAAGACAACAAGATCAACAAGGAATTCAAAGGTATGATTCTAGATCTGTTTCAATATTGTTCTTATTCCTAAATAGTCATTAGAAGTCTTGGATTCAAAGCATGTTTAATTAGAAAGACTAGATCCAAGCATTAGGGTTTTTCATGCGCACATAGGAAAGTTCTTATGGCTAAAACCCATCAATAGTGTCATGGTTGGCGTTATGGTTGATGAGTTGATGTGCCAGTTCCTTGGCACTGTCGAAGGCAGTTGGCTTTGATGCCAATATGCGTCCTTGGAGTTGTTGAGATAATCCCCATACGTATCTTTCCACCTTCTTGCTTTCAGTAGGAACCATCCCGGGACACAGCATGGCTAGATCGTTGAACCTTGAGGTGTACGACAGGATGTCAGATCCTGTCATTTGAAGACCCCAATATTCTTCTTCCAGCTTCTGTATCTCACCCCTACGTCAGTACTCCTTCATTAACATGGTTTTCAGATCTTCCCATGTTATCGCATTAGCCACCGGGAGTGTTAGTGCCTTGACGCGACCCTTCCACCAGGTGAGGGCTCTTTCAGAGAATGTACATGAAGCAAATTTGACCTTGCTTGCTTCAGGGCATGCGCATATTTCAAAAATGGTCTCGGTTTTCTCGAACCATTGTAGCAATGCTATGACACCTCCGCTTTCGTTGAAGGTTTTGGGCTTGGAGTTAGTAAAGTCTTTGTAGTTACACTCTCTCGAGCGTCCCTGGCCGTCCCCGTTATTAGAATTCAAGGCACCACTGCCTGCACCTCCTGAATTACTGGGGTTGATTTGGGCTATCACGGCTGCCACTGCAGCCTGGAACATGGTTGGGTCGAACTGAGGAGGTGGTGGTAGGGGTGTTGCAGTCTCAGCTGCGTCGTCACGTCTAGGATTTCTACAAGGTGGCATTTCCAGCCATAATCAAGAATGAAAAGACAATAAGTCTTTGATACAAGTCGAGTGTTAAACTAAACATTATTAGTTCTTTATATGCATCATGATTCCGACTTGTAAAAATGTTGTAAGAATTCATTCATACTAGAAGTCTATAAACAATGAAATATAGACTTTATGAATTTCGATAGTATTGATTCTCATGAAATGTCTGTGATAGTATCCATACCGGGTCCAACCAACAATCACTTGATGTATAATATTTACATGTAATTAAGATTTAATAAATTTTAGAATCTAATGGGTCTGCCCTGGGCCCATAACCAAACAAGGAACAGGATCCAAGGTGGAACCACCATTTCTAGGTCGACATGGTCTCAATTACATATAACATTGATTTATACCTCGGGCGATCATAGGTTGGTCACCAATAAATTTTTATCTGAAAACAATTCATGTTATGAATTTGATGTAGTGTTCCCAATAAAACAATTAGCGCGTCAATATCATTGATATAACTTAGTATACAATACTTGAAAAAATTGACCCTATAAGGGTCTAGGCTACATCAATGTATGGAAAGATTTTGACCGCCTAACAGACCTCGGAAGTGTAAACACTTAAATCGCGGGATCAGACATAGAATACTAGAAAATAATAGTAATATTTATCCGCAAACTAGATTAAACTGGAGCGAGCAGTGCAATACTACTTGCGGTGGTTGAAGCTCTGTTGATCACAAAGTGTAGACACGAAGTTCCTCATTTCAGCTCGGGATTCTGCCGCGTGGCGCTCTGCTTCGGCCAGGCGTCCTTCAAAAGTGGCTCGGTGTTCTCGGAGTTCTTGCACTTCAGCTCCGGTCGCAGCCATTTCCCATCGAAGAAGCTCGGTGCGGTCTAGAGTCTGATCATGTTCATCATCCAAACGGCGAATGCGAACGGAATTGACTTGGCTGGTGGCACCAACTTCCATGACATGTCGGGTGTTAACTCGTGTTTGCTCTTCGTGGCGTGTGACACGGTGAACAATGACAGGGAGGGCTCGCTCGGCTGACCCTCCTCTGCCGAGATCGTAGAAACCCCGTTGCATGCCATAGGGAGGTCGTTGACCTTGCTCTCGGCTCCATCGATATATAGTTTTGGCCCATTGGGGCGTCGGGTCGTGGTAGTGTTGTGGAGGAATAGGGGCAGGGTGTGGATTGTAAACTTCGGGTTCCGAATCGATTCCATCTGAGTCTTCTTCTTTTTCTTCTTCACCGTCTACTGATTCTTCCTCTTCCATGGGTTCTTCTTCGGGATCTTCCTCTGGGTCCTCCACGATCCAACCGGCATTCCCTTGGTTGGGGAAATATGGATCCCCCGGCAAATGAAATCTTGCCATCGTACCTGTGCGAGAATAGGGATAAAGAGGAATGTCGCGAGAAACTTTTGGGAATAAGAAGTTAGTTATCATAGTTGTGATTATTACGGCTTTTTGTGTTAAAATACTCCTATAGTCTTTTTAAGTTTGATTCTTGAAATCTTTGGTAAGTTGCAGACTTGTTGCTCACCATGATCCTTCTTCGGCATACATTGGTCCTACCTTGGCTAAATATAGTTGATCAGGCTAGATTCATCCAAGATCTGACTACATACCCCGAAGCTGGACCATGGTGTCCAACTTGTCTTGATACTTTTATGATACTGAATTGATGAATGCGGTTGTATGTGTACTTTTTATAAAAATACAAAATTTTATTTTTAAAAGTACTTTTGAAAAGCTATGTCAGAGAATTTGTCCCGTTGTGTTTATAGTTTGTATATCTTATGCAGTTCGATATACTTAGTTCACTATAAACAAAGCTCTGATACCAATCTGTCACACCCCCAAACCAAAACGGCGGAAACGTTCGGGGGCGGATAACATCATGCTCAGTATCATAACCATAGTGAAGAAAGCAAAACACAACCATCATAGATATAATTTAAAAAGTTTACATTGTTTCCAAAATACATGTTTCCAATTAAATTACATATGATGATAAAATGTAGCAACAGAATCTACGCCTTAGCGTCTTGACTTCAGAAATCTTGCGATTACCTGTATTACTGATTACCTGAGAATACAAGTTGTTCTGAAAAGAGAGCATCAGCATAAAGCTGGTGAGTTCATAAGTATTTTATAAAAATGAATGTTGTTTCCTTAACGTTTGTTACAAGTTTGTTTCCAGAAAATCCAATATTTTCTAAAAGATTTGTGGTAAACTGAAATGAAACAAGGCTTAGTATGTGTAAGTAAATCGTCATACTTATATGTGTGTTTAATATTTAAATAAAACTCCTTTGTATAAAGCCTTAGAATTTCCGTGAACTGTATTATGTGTTAATATTCCATGCGAGATGTTATAATCAGTAACGACCAAAAACTTCAACCAATTTAAAACATTTTATTTCATTCAAAAACTGTTACGTTCATACATCTTGTTTTCAAAATAGTTTAAACATCAGAGTATTTCCCCAGAACCATATCATAAAACGTGAGGAGCGGTACGATCACGCCTTCGCCTTGCCACGATCTCCTGAAGCACCTGAAACAATAAACCACAACTGTAAGCCCGAAAGCTTAGTGAGTTCCCCTAAAGTACCCATACACACATAACATACGCATACAGCAAAGAACAACATACTACGAGTCCAATAAACCTTCCGGTTGGAATACCCGCGGCCCTCAACCATCGGGTTGGAATGCCTACATATCACGACCCCAATCATCCTACCGGGATGGAATACTCTTGGCCCACAACCATGGGGTTGGAATGCCCAAACACCTATACGTACAACAATAGCTACCATGGGTCCAATCATCCCTTAGGATGGAATACCCCAGGCCCCTCAACCATCAGGTTGGAATGCCAACATACTATGAGTCCAATCATCCTATCGGGATGGAATACTCCTGGCCCACAACCATCGGGTTGGAATGCCCCACTTCCTATACATATAGTAACTACTACTACTATGGGTCCAATCATCCTACCTGGATGGAATACCCCAGGCCCCTCAACCTTCGGGTTGGAATGCCAAACTACTATGAGTCCAATCATCCTACCTGGATGGAATACTCCTGGCCCACAACCATCGGGTTGGAATGCCAATCTACACTAGCCAACATGCACACATAACAGGCAACCACATAACACTCTACAGAAACAACATACTAGGGACCTATCATCCTGTCGGGATGGAATACCCTCTGCTATTGCTCAACATACATAACCCGCAGGTAACCTCCAACCAGCGTACAAAAGCAAGACCAACTACAGGTCTATAAATAACCATTACCCAACTACAAGGGCGCTGATCCAACAAAACTATCCATCACACAACTACCCATTTCTCTAGGATGCTAAGCTAACAAGGCATATCCTCATATCACTATCCTATCTACCAGGATACTAGCAAGCATATCATCACATAACATAACAAGCTCTAAACAACAATTCAAAGGGCCGGCCTTGGTGCCTTGGACCCTTGAGTACAGTGAGGAAAACTCACCTTGAACTGCCGAAACACTGTTGTTACCCTTCTGACTGCTATCTGACAATCCCCACACCACTGCTCCTCTAGCACCTCGAACTATCAATGCCACAAAAACACTTAGCCCCAAAACAATATCCTTCTAAGGGTAAATTGACCATTTTACCCTTAACCCAATCCGGTCCATGACTAAGGTCCAAAATCACAACATGAAAATCCCAACACTAGAAAAGCTTCTCAAGCCCACTAGTGACCCACTAATGGCCCAATTGCTACATTGGGCCCAATCCCTTAATGGGCCTCACCCTAAGCCCAAATTATATTCCTTGGCCCATATAATATGATTTATGTGGGCCCACTAAGACCCAAATACCCAAACATGCCCCAAACCACGGCCCAAAACTCATGACCCAACAGACAGGGTTACGTAGGGCGTACATCAATGTACTCTTAGCATACAGGCTCGATGATGGTATGTTGGGTGTACCTGCACGTACGCTCAGCGTCCTCATTAAGTGCTTAACACTCTAAACCAGGTGGTAAAATCACATATCCAAGTCCATTAAGATGTCTTAAGCTATAAAGTCGGCTACTTGGTGGCTTGCAACCCACCAAATGAACCCAAACTTGAAATATAAGATCATACTTCCATAAAGGTGGCTAGATCTCATGCACGATCACAAATGAGCCCTAAAGGTTGAAAATTTACTGCATAGAGGACTCATATGATACTAAGGGTGGCAACCCTGGACTTAGAAACGTGCTGGAGTCATAAAGATGCATTCTTGGGACCAAAAAGTCCATAAAATTGTACCAAGAGAGATCTAAGAGATTATTCATCAAGATCAAAGCTTTTTACCTTGAAGAGGTCCGAAATGAAACACTTGTCCCAGATCTATAAGCTCTAGCTTCCAAGGTTCCTCTTTCCCAATCTTCTTCCTTTCTCTTCCAAGCTAAAAACCACCAAGATGAGCTTTTCAAGGCCAAGATCTCTAAAAATGGAGGTTGGAACGCTTTAGGGTTTCTTCTAAGGTTAGCGAGGCTGATATGGGGGCTAGGGTTGAAGCCATTATGTTCTATCTATAGTGGCTCAACCCAAATTAGGGTTTAATGAACTTTTACGTACGCTAGGCGTACGCCTCACACCTCCGCGATCAAAAGACCTGCTATGCTGGGCGTAGCCACGCGTGTCCAAAAGCATGCATGCCCCTTTTCTTGTCAACTTTTTCCATTAATGCCATAAATGTCAATATCTTCAAGGTGTCATAACTCCTTTATTCTAAGTCCGTTTTTGACGAACCTTATATCCACGAAAAGGTGGCGAGAAGCCCTACGCTTCTAGCAAGTCACCCCGGTCGGGAACCTTCTTGAATGAAACCCGTTGCCCATAAAAGGCCGAAATGCCCTTACTCTTGATCTCGGGAATCCACAAATAATTACTTTTAGAACGGGGCGTTACATAATCATACTAAAGACTAGATGGCCTTGAATGCGATGTTCTTCAAGCGTCAGAAAGTTATGACACTTGTCACCACAGACCTGCCAGTCTAGCTGTTGCAAGCAGCTCAGGTGCGGGTTTGTTGGACCCAGTATAGATCTATACACAACTATCACGTTCTCCCCCCAGGAGATTCTGATTATAACTAAAGGACTTTTCTGTGGTACTTAGAGCAAGTAAATCAAGAAATCCTCCAAGGATTTCTTTATATAAAAGGTTGCTGGAGCAACTTGAGAGTTTGAAGTGATGTGTGCATTGGCTTGTGTGACGTGCATAAGGTGGAAAATGAGAGGGTGACACATGGAAGGCAAGTGGGCACACTTGACCCACTTTTGGGGTAGAATACTCCTATTATTATAAAATAATGATTTTTAACTAATAATCTTTGAAAAATAAATAAAATATGAGTTCTGGGGGTTTAAAATGGTAAAAATATGAATTTAGTGAAAAACTCCCTTCAAAAACGTCAAAAACGGGCTTAGGAAGCGAATTTGGTCGAAAACCGGACAATAGGGACCGAACCTGCGAGGTTCGACTCTAAGAGGATGAGAACCGAGAGAAGGGAAGAAGGAACCGAGAGGGAAGGAGAATAACCGAATGTGCGAGGGGGAGGGCCGAAGGTTAGGTCTCGGTCCGAAGTAGCTGGGGAACCGAAATAGACCGAACCCTCGGTCCATTTCGGCTGAGAGGGTTTCGGTTCTGATGCATGTTCGGTCCGAGAATGGGAGGTTCGCTTCTGACAAGTTCACTTCTGACAAGTTCGCTTCTGACAAGTTCGGCTCCTAAGAGGTTCAGTTCCTAAGAGGGGTTTCGGTTCCTAAGAGGTTCAATTCCTAAGAGGTTCGGTTCCTGTAACATCCTAATTCGGATGGTCCATGATTAGGGTTCGTGGGCCACGAGCCGGGCATGAGGAAGTCTCGGGTTGTGGCGAGTTTCTGGAATCGTAAAGCATCTCATCACCTTTCCATAGGTATGAGGATCTTTGGAATCGGAGTTTATCAAAGAAGCTATGGAAGTGTGAAGATTTGGCAAGATGAGCCCCTAAAGTGGAGAAGTGTGGCAGCGAAGTACGCTGGTCGTATGTATGCGTACGCTTAGCGTACAGATGCACGTGTTTCTTAAGCAAGAGCCACCTAGTACGCTGGGCGTACCAGGGGGTATGCTAGGCGTACTAGGCACAGAAGGAAACCCTAATTAAGTGAAGTGTCCCTATAAAAAGAAAGAGATGGTCTCATTTCTTGCCACCTTCCTTAGTTATTAAACCCTCTCAAACCCTAATATCCGTTCTTGAAGCTTGTAGTGTCCATGATGAGCGTGTTTGTGTTCTTGTGGACTTTTAAGAGTTAAGAAGGAGCATGGAAGGGAGTGAAGTTGAAGAGCAGGCTATGGATCTGAGCTTTCTTGGGGCTAGAGCACCATTTGAAGGTATAAAGCTCCAAGCTTTCCCTCTCTTTTGTTTTGTGCATGTCAGGGTCAATTTTAGGGTTTTTGGTCCCAAGCTTGAGGCTTTATGAGTTGATGCACTCCAGAGCTTAATAACATGTCCTTTTAAGTGTTTCTAGTGGTGGAGAACCGTAAAAATAAGGTCTTGATCGTGTGAATATACCCATGCATGAGTTATGAGCATTTTGGGTTAAGAAAGTAAGAGTTTTTATGTGTTGTGACCTTATCAGCCATGCAAAGGCTTAAAGTCGATAACTTTAAGGAGTAGGAGATGTTAGGAAGTCTAGATCCAAGAGATGAGTTAATGTATTAACGGGTTAAGACCAAGAAATTGATTTAAGCAAAACTGAGAGTACGCCCAGCGTAATCCTAGTACGCCCTGCGTACTGGGCTGAGGTCCCCGATCAGAATTGTGCATGCTTGAGTACGCTGAGCGTACCAAAGGAGGTACGCCCCGCGTAACCCCTCTGTGGGCTTTTGGGCTAAGTGATGTTTTAGGCCTTGAGTGTTGAGCTTGGAGTTTGGGCTTCATGCATAGAGTCTTGGGCCAGCAGAGTGTATATATGTGCTTTGGGGCCCTTGGTTTGGGCTTGCCTTTTTGGTTGGGAATTGGGTTGTGTGAGGACCCATTTATTATTGGGCTTTGGTGGGCCCAAAGGGCTTAGGGTATTAATGGGTTGTTAGGTGGTCTATCTTTAGACCCAATGAGTGAAGGTTGGACTTAGCTCCTAATTGAGATTTATTGTGGGTTTGGCACAAAGTTAGAGTCATGTACGTAGCAGCAGTGATTATAGGAGCTGTTCTTCATCCGAGGTGAGTCTTCTCACTATACTTTACCTAGAGTGGTAATTAGAGTTATGTGACAGCGTATTTTGTATGCCATTTATACGATGTGATACATTGCATTATTTCTATGTGATTTATGCTATGTATATTACAGAGTTTACAGAGTTATGACCGGAACGTCCATAGAGTTAGGACCAAAGGGTCCACAGAGTTATGGGATTGGAGGGTCCCACTGAGACACATTGACCAGAGGGTCAAACAGAGTTATAGCCTCGAGTGGCTAATATGTGTTGTATGTGGTATTTTGAGGAACTCACTAAGCTTCGTGCTTACCGTGTTATGTGTTATATGTTTCAGGTTTTCTTATTTGGTTCGCAGGACGGCACCGGCTTGATTGTACACACAAGAGAAAGAGTTAAGAGGATCCTGGATTATCATTTTATTAAACATGGAGCTATGTTTTTGTGATTTTATAATGATGTTTTGTGAAATATGTACTGAGAATTATAATTTTTCAAAAGAAAAATTGTTTTGAAATTTACGGTATTACAGTTCCTAAGAAGGGTTTCGGTTCTATTTAGCTGTTTTTCGATATAACTCACTGTTTCGAGCGGTTTTTGGCCAATTAAGGGTCGGGATGACTATAAAAAGTTGAGGGAGATTTTGAGAGAGATTTGGGAGAGATTTCACATACTTGGAGAGATTTGGGAGAGATTTCACATACTTGGAGAGATTTCACATACTCAGAGAGATTTCACATTCTTGGAGAGATTTGGGAGAGATTTCACATACTTGGAGAGATTTCACATTCTTGGAGAGATTTGGGAGAGATTTCACATACTTGGAGAGATTTGGGAGAGATTTCACATACTTGGAGAGATTTGGGAGAGATTTCACATACTTGGAAAGATTTGGGAGAGATTTAACCTTAGCCATTATTATTATATAATCTCATAATGCAAGGTTCGTGAACCCCGTTATGCTTCGTTTATGATTGTTTTAAGTCCCCGAAAGGGTCCTTAGTCGTATTTTGATGCGTTTAACTCCCATTTTAGGGTTTTTACATTGATAACACATAGATTCTTCGAGACACTAGAATCCTTGACATACAAATGCACATTTTATACATAGAATAAGTTTTAACATTCAAGTACAAATTAAGTTGACCGGTTTTGACTTGTTGACCTTGACTTGAATTTGACAGTTGTCACAATAAAGCTTCAGATTCTTCAGATATCCGTTACTCTGAAGACATGACTTGACATTCCTATCCTTTTCCGAGGTTGTTGACGAACTTCAGGTTGTACTCGAGAGGAGTTCTGACTATACCATGTTGTTCACAACGATTTTGTAACGATTCGAAGTAGAGGCTACTGATTCACCGAGATTTATGGTGAATGTATCAAAGTTGTTTATGACAGAAGTCAAGTGTTTATCCTTCATGTTTTCAGACCCTTTGAACAAGTCTTGAAGAGTGTCCCAAATCTTTTTGGCAGATTTGCACAACTTAATGTGCTCAAAGAGAGATAGAGGAACACCAAACACCATCTCTAAGAATGCAATATGGTATGAATAAATCTTTTCGGTGTATGATTCAGTAAGAGGTGTTCGATGTTGTTCTTCTTGACCCATGAGGGTAGCAGCAGTATCTCTGACCAATTGTGTTATAGGAACATGAAGACCTTCTTTCACAGATCTCCATATCTCTTCACATTTTCCTTACCAAGTAAAAATCTCTCCATTCTAACTTTCCAGTGATCATACTCTTCAACATCTATCAATAGGGCACGCATTGAGTAACCCATGTTATTTGCTATTTGTATTGAATACATTTGTTGAGTTTGATTAGGAACGGTCATTGAAGTTAAGTATTAGAGCATAAGCGATATATAGAAGAACTTTTATCCTGAACACATAAATGATTGAGATACCAAGGTAATCTCAGATCAATTGTAGTTTGATCTTATGGATTCAAAGGACAACCACTTAGGCTCTGATACCAATTAAAAGGCAATACTTAGTGTGCGGACAAGGTTTGAAAACTCAAACCTTAAATTAACTTAAGATCAATGGATGTTGATAATATTATGGTCCAGTCAAGTCTAGTAAACTAGTCTTGTCTTGAAGTATGAAGATCAACAAAGTATTTAACAAAATCTTTAAGATAAAATGAGTAGGAACAAAGTAAAGATAACTTAAGAACGATGAGAATGATAGGGAAAGAAATTTGACTTGTAAGATATTTAGTATTTAATGTGAAAGAGAATATTGCTTCAAAACAGTTACAATGCATGGACGACTGATCTCCTTAAATAGGAGAGGGGAGATAATAAGACAAAATACAGGAATTACATGGAGAATGTAAATCTGATAAGTCAGAAAAGCTGACACACAGGATTTACTCGATTTTGTCCCATGAACTGTAAAATCAAACAAGTACTAAATGACAAGGAACATTAAATTCTTTTATAGACTTAATAACATTGAAAACTAGGAATGTCTCGGATAAGTCTTCATCTCAGAAGAAGCTTGACTTTGGAACCCTTCACATCTCAGAATACACTTGGACTTCAGTTCAGGTTTAACTTTGGATTGTTAGAGGTTCACTTTCATGTATCAACAGTTACACCGACAGAAGGCGTTCCGAGTTAGAGTTCCTGGTCGAGGATATGGTTTTGTTGAAGGTATCACTCTGGAAGGGTGTTATACACTTTAGGAAGAGGGTCAAGTTGGGTTCCCATTTTATCGGTGATCCCTTTGGATGACATTCAGGTTGATGAGCGTCTGAAATATATGGAGAGACCGGTATCGATTCAAGACAGGAAGACAAAGGCCTTGCGCAACAATGTGTTACATTTGATCAAGGTCTAGTGGCAGCATCGAAAGGGTTCCTAGTGGGTTCGGGAGCCCGAGGCGAAGATGCGTGAGCATTACCTGGAGCTATTTGCAACATCGGAATTTGAGGATGAAGTTTGATTCAAGTAGGGGAGAATTGTAACACCAAGTCCTTCACATAAACTTTCATCTTTGTTTAAAATATAAACTTTGGGATTTTGGCCAGTATGCAGGGCGTGATGTAGCCTCCTACGCAGCGCGTAGGAGGAATATTGGATTCGAGGATTTAATGAACTATGTCCTATGTAGTTCAAGCTATGTAGCACATAGCGCCCCAGAGCACAAACCCCAATTTCGGGGTTTTGATCCATATTTAAAGGCTCTAACCCCCTTGAGGGCTTCTATTATCAACCTCCATTCCCGTTGAGTAGCCATCTCGAAACCCTAATCTTTATTTGTGAGTTTTGAGCTCTTTTGAGTGTTTCGTGTTCATCTTTGAAGGAAGGTTTCCATTAAAGAGCACTTTGGAAGCTTCAAGTCTTATAGATCTAGGACTTGCATCTCATAAGTATTCTCCAGGAGGTAAAAAGTTCAAAACATGATGAATGTCTTGTTAGATCTTGTTAGTTTTTAGGTTTTTGTCCCTTTTGTCCCATATTCTTTGTCTAATTGGGTATGAGCTACTCCAGATCTTATGAGTATCATTTTCAGAAATTTTTGTGTGCATGGAGTCATAAAAATGCAATCTTGGTCCTTTCTTTCCATCCATCCATGAGTTATGGAGCTTGGGGTTGTGTAATAAG
This sequence comes from Lactuca serriola, assembly GCF_051521515.1. NCBI lineage: Eukaryota > Viridiplantae > Streptophyta > Magnoliopsida > Asterales > Asteraceae > Lactuca > Lactuca serriola. The sequence goes on from NC_136411.1 coordinate 261,669,137, forward strand.
CTAGGGTTTTGGATTTGAACTCTCTTTAGCCATGCAAAGGCATAAAGTTGGAGACTATGATTTGGAATGCTCATTAGGGTTAGATCTAAATGGTGGAAGGTCTTAAGGAAATAAGTCCTTAATGTGAAGTTTTAGGATCTGAGGCGTATGCAGTGTGTAATCTAGGCTACGCCCCGCATAGCCTAGTGGACGTCTTATGGATAAGGCTCTACGTCATGCGTAGAGCTAGAGTACACATTGCATGGGTCAACAGGAGTTTGACCTTTGACTTTGTGACCCATTTAACTTTTGGTCAATTGTGAGGGTAGGTCTCGGGAAGGGTAAAATGGTATTTTTCCCTTAGAAGAGTTATTCTTAGTCTAAGTACTTGTGGGTTTAAGATTTTTACCTCGGTTTTGATTTAAAGCTTTTTGAATTAATAGTGTGAGGAGTTCGGGTGACAACAGCTCTAGTTCATGTTTTCTCTGACAGCTGATTGAGGTGAGTTTTTCCTCATTATATTTGTAAGTCGAAGGCACCAATGTCGGCCCACTAGGTTGTATGATGTATCCTGATATACAAGATGTTGTCATATTGTAGTGTTCTATTAGACTGGTAAATCTGCATGATTATCTGTTTGTTGGTTATATGTTTATCTGTTGCATATGTCGACACAATACGGTTGGGTTGAGGCAATAATGTTTTGTGCAGAAGCTAAAAAACATGGGAGCAATCTATACATAAGCTGAGGATCGGGAAGGCAAACCAGACTTATGTTGTGGGCTCTGGGGCAATCCAGACATAAACTGTGGGCCAAGAGGGAAATCTAGACTTATGTTGTGGACTCAGGGGTAATGCAGGCCAATGGTTGTGGACGCGGTATGCATGATGTTATATGTTTGTGTGGTGGTATTTTGGGGGAACTCACTAATCTTTGACTTACAGTTTGATTTTATGGTTTCATGTACATCCGAGGATAGGGGCAAGGCGAATGCGTGATTGTACACATCATTCTTAATATTTACTTGATTTATGATTTTGGGATACTCTAATTATGATTATGACTTTTGGAAACTGTGTTTTGAATGCTTTATGGATTTTGATATGGTTTTAAAAATGAAAAATTTTGTCATAATTTTTAAGATGTTACAAATATAAGTGAAATATAAGGTTAATAAATATGACATAAAAAGTATATTGCTATTATCTTTCAAGGAATATAATAATGATACAATGCTTTGTGAATAAAAGGCAAGGTGCACTACCATTTTGTCATAGGACTGAAACTTATTTTAGTAATAAAAGTGAAATATAAGGTTAATGGATATGGCAAAGAAGGTACATTGCTATTATCTTTCAAGGAATATAAGTAAGTTGCTTCTAACAATTTTTGTTTACTAACGGGCAAAAGGTAATCTTTGACTTAACTAACTTTTGAAATGCAATAAATTGAAATATAATTTTATTTATAGTTAGAAATAATAACATATTTTTATTTTTTATCCAAATAAACAATGTGTTATGGCTTTTTAAGCCAATAAACAGCGTATATTATAGTTTCACCACAAAACAACATATTATCCGAAATTAAAAGTAAAGAATGGCTAAACTATTAGTTTTAGATGAAGATGATAAACTTACCAATAAAACATCAAATGTTGTATACAAAAAATCTTTAGAAACTTATGAATTATGACTACCTCTTTTTATTTCATTATTATTTTTTTATTACTTAAAATAGCTATTTATTCATAATTTCAATCTTATCTTATTGAAATATTGTTTTGAATTTCTTAATCTTTATTACTAACTATTTAATATTTCTTTTATTCTGAGTGTATAATACACGAGTTTCTGATTAATAACTATTATAAAATTATAAAAAAAACATCTAAAACTATAATTTTTATACCATAATATAATATTTCCTTTAAAAATAAATCAAAAGAAATTGGATTACTTATTATCGTTACTTTAACCGAGTAAATTCAATACCATTTGGCTCGGCCCACTCTTGCCTTTAGAAACACTTCTAACTAGGGATGAAAGTGGTTACAAACCCGGACCGGTTTATGTAGACCCGGAAAACCCGGAAACCGGAATTGACGATTTATAAGAACCGGACCGGTATACGGAAACCAGTTCCGGTTCGATTCCGGTATCAAACCAGGTAAAGTGGGTATGGAACCAGTTGAAACCGGAAATTGGCATTTAGAACCGGATTCGTGTATTAGACCCGGAAATAACTGGCAACCCGCAATTTTTGAACAAAAAAAAAAAAATTTGTTGTAATCGAAAGATAAATACTAAAAAGTATCATTTTGTAAAATAAATGTTAACTCTTTTGATCCACTTATATGTGACTTTTATTTGTTGTTTCTTCGTTTCTTAAACCACTTATATGCAAACCGTCAAAAAGTTCGTCGTTCAAATGATCTCACTAAAAAAAACCCACACCAATTCTTCCATCCAATGTTTTAAAACCCGGGTTGACCCAGCAGGTTCAACCGGTTGGACCGTGACCCGGGGTAGAAAGCAGGTCAATTGAGAACGGTTTTTTATAAAAATACGGACCGGATCGAACCGGCCGGGTTTCCCCTAAACCGCGGTTCGACCGCTTATGTCGAACAGTTAAAACCGGATTGACCCATTTTAATAGGGTTTGGATAGTTGGATACAAGCCGTTTGCGGTTTCTTCAATGTTTAAACTTTGTGGACATCATATTATTGGTTTTATATGTTTATGCATTATGCAGGAAAGTAAAAATATATAAAAATAGAAAAAGACAATAAATCGGATTGACCCGATGGTTCAACCGGTTGAACAGATTGACCCGTGAACCGTTCATCACATCGGATCAAATAAAAACCCGGGTTTTAAAACATTGTTTCCATCCATTATTAATCTCAATTAGTATTTAGTAACACTAACATAGACCTAAAAATACCACCCCTAACAAGCCTAAATGTATTATAAAAATATTTTATTATGCATGAGCTGATGTAATTGTCGTCTTTGTATTTTTCTCTGCAATTTTGTCATAACGGATCATAATCTTTTAACATTTAGAAGAACAAATGTCCCTTCATTCATGGTTTAGACATTGTTGATTGGTAAAGTGAGTGGCTTATCTCAAGATCTAAAATTTTCCTTCACAAATTAAACACAAAACAAAAAACCAACACGTAGAGGATATAGTCTTGGAAACTAGATTTGGCATGCATTTTATGAATCCAAAGGAATCCATGTACTGAACAGTCAACGATATTGTCTTTGCTCTTCATATTTTTTCTTAAAAAAAGCTATGATATACTATAATAAGGGAAATTGATGCAAAAAAAAATTATGAAATGTCGATTCCTAATTCATTAGTAGGCATAATCGACCAGTAACACTTCAAATCCTGGTTTAGGGCCCAATAAACCGGTTCCATTTTTTTTATAAATCTGGTTCTGTTCATTAAACCTGGTTTCGTTTTTTTTTTTTTTTTTTAAATTCGGTTCTAAAACCCGGAATACTCAGAACATGGATAAGACTAATTTTTAAACCGAATACCCGGACCGTTTAAGCATTTTCCGGTTATACCGATTCCGGTTCTATAACTCATCCCTATTTCTAACCTTTATTTTTTTTAAGTTTTTCTTTTTTCAATTTATTTGTTTATTATTCTTTTAGATTTTTTTATTGTTTTTTGTTCTTGATTGATTTTATATTGAATAAGTTCTTTAACGATGTTAATTTAAATGATAAGAATCTTCTTTCTCTTTTGAATGTATCTTTAAAATATCAATTGTTTTATATCTTTCTTTTAACATAACAAAAATATGTTTTCTATAGGTGATATTTAGGGAAATCTTCAGAAAAATCTCAATATTTACGGAAAAGTTATACTTCAATCCAAAAAAAAAAATTGAACGAAAAAGTCCTGAAAACCAGCAAAAATTTGCAATTTGACCATTTTTGACCGGTTGAAAACGGTACCAAATTAATTTGGGACTATTTCGTAAACTAATCCAAAATATTGAGACTTTTCTGTAAACAAAAAATATTAGGATTTTTCTGTAAACAAAAATATTATGTCTTTTCTACAAACAGAACCCTTATTATTATTATTATTATTATTATTATTATTATTATTATTATTATTATTATTATTATTATAAATAAGAATACTATTTTTTCAACTTGTTATTATTAATATTGTTAATAATACATATAAATGCATTAAATGAAAAAAATAATATTAATGAGATTGTTTAAGGGTGGAGGTGGAGGAGATGGTGATGCTTTTAGCATTGAAATCGTGAATGTCTGCTTGAATAGTTTTATTTTGTATATGGTCATTTCATATTTGTTATTATTGTTTTCAATTCAAAATATTAATACTTAACAATTTAAAAGAAGTTGCATATTAATAGTTTAAGGTAGTATGGTTTCTCACTTTGTATATAAAATTGTTTAAGGTAGAAGAGTTACTTTCCAAATCCAACAAATTCACTACAAACATTTGCACAGGTAACTCATATCAAAATTCAAAAGTATTAATTACAATATTTTGTTTAATAAAAATTAATAAGAATAATTCAAAAGTATTAATCAAAATTCAAAAGTATTAATCTAAAAAACATTTTCTATTGCTTTTTATTAAAAAAAGATATTGTAATTAATATTTTTGAATTTTGATATGAGCTACCTATGTAGATGTTTGTAGTGGATCTGTTGGATTTGGAAAATAATCCTTCCAGCTTAAACATTTTTATATACAAAGTGAGAAATCATTCTAGCTTAAACTATTTATAAACAATTTTACAAATATGCAACTTCTGTTAAATTGTTAAGTATTATTATTCTGAATTGAAAACAATAACAACAAATGTCAAATGACCATATACAAAGTAAAAATATACAAGCAAACATTCATGATTTCAATGCTAAAAGCATCAACATCTCATCCACCTCCACCTTTAAACAATATCATTAATATTCTTTTTTTATTTAATGCATTTATATGTATTAGTAACAATATTAATAATAACAAGTTCAAAAAATAGTATTCTTATTTATATTTTTAATAATAATAATAATAATAATAATAATAATAATAATAATAATAAGGGTTCTGTTTGTAGAAAAGTCCTAATATTTTTGTTTATAGAAAAGTCCTAATATTTTTTGTTTACAGAAAAGTCTCAATATTGTGGATTAGTTTACGAAATAGTTCCAAATTAATTTGGTACCTGTTTCAACCGGTCAAAAAGGGTCAAACTGCAAACTTTTGCCAGTTTTCGGGACTTTTTCATTCAAAAAAAAATCTTGGGACTAAAGTGTACATTTTCCGTAAATATTGAGACTTTTCTGAAGATTTCTCGTGATATTTGTTAACTTCTGTTAAACTTTTAACAATGCACACATTATATATACCCAATACATCATAGTTTATATATGTATAATTGTTTTATATAATAAATATTATAAAATATAAATAAATAAATTTTTAACAAATATTATAATATATCAGTAAATAAATTATGTTTTATAGGTCCTTTTTATTTTATAATAATAATAAAATATTTTAATATGTGATATTTGTTAGTGACTTTCATTAAATTATTTTTTAAACAAAAAACACATCACTTAAAGAGATGTTGTAAAAAGAAACTATAAAATAAGTTTATAAAAGTAATAATAAATAAGTTCATTTTTTTTAAAAAAAAAAAAGGTGTAAAAAATTAAAAGAATTTGTAAAAAGTAATAAAGTTGTAAAAAAATTTTAAGTAAACCGGTTTAAAAAACATAAGTTGTAAAAACATTTTTTAAAACTTCATAAACTTTTTTTTTAAAACATCTAAAAAGAAATCATTATTTTTAAACAATTTTACTTACGTTTCGAACTTTTCTAATATTTTTTATGTTTTTTTCAATCTTCATAAGTTGTAAAAAAATTTAAATATGTTGTAAAAAGACATTGTAAAATAAGTGTAAAAAATTGCATAAAAGAAGTATAAAATTTTATTAAAAATAGTTTGAAAAAAATTGTAAAAATTTTAAAAAAAAATTGTAAAAAGTGATATTAATCATTACTTAAAGTATTATATCTTAAATAGTTAACAAATTATTAACATAACAATTTTTTGAGGTGTTTTTTAATAAAAAGTATCTATTTAATAATTTGAGGTCTTTATTTAGATATTAGTTTATAGCCCATAAAAATATGGTTATAAGATTAATTAAACTTTCATATTAAAAATCATAATTATTAATCGATTATTTTAAATAAATTATTTTACTATAGAAAGATAAAGAGATTTTTTTTAAAAATAATTAAAAAAAATAAAAATAGAAAATAAAAAATAAAAAACAATCTTCCTTATACAAACCCGAAACTTCCTTTGTTTTGTTGTGATTGCATGCTTCATTTGTTTCTTTCGATTCTAAACCCCAAGAATAATCATATATACGCAAAACTAATGTGCTACTCCCTCCGTCCCAATATTATTGTTCACAGACAAAAAACACATAAATTAAGAAAAGCATTAATTATCACTAACTTTATATAATAAAATGACAGTTTTGTCCTTAATTTGTATTTAATGTTTCATTAAATGCTTAGTTGGCTAAATAATAATGAGGATGTATTTTTATAAAAATGTTATTTATATTTAGAAGTGGATATTTTAAGACAAACCAAAAAAAAAAGATGAACTATAATTTTGGGACAGAGGGAATATATCGTTACTAAAAAGGGATAACTACTATCATTACTGAATAAATTTGCTTGGTTGATTGAAAGGGTCAAATATCACCAAACTTTACTTTTCAACATTTTGGTGTCATGTTGGCTCGTTCTCGAACATGTCACAAGCGAGGCCTAATTGGATTAAGACTTTTCATTTATATTTCTTGGGCTAATGTATTATTATAAAGTCATTCCACCCAAATTGTGCTTGGTCTGATTTAGAAGAAGTCGCGTGTATGGTGTAGCTTTTCGAAGTCAAATTGGTCAAACTTACTTCATTGTATATGTAATCCATAAATTCTGGTTGAATTGGATAAAATATTAAGGACATTTTATAGCAGTCATTTGATTAGGCTGGTGGTGTGGTGTTACATTTGTCATAGTCTACGTAGACGTTATGTCATTTTTGCCAAAACTTACCATTTGCTAGGCATGGATTGCCATACTTGTCATGCTAAATATGTAATATTATCTATAATTAATTTAGAAAATAAATATTGCAAACATATTTTTTTAAAACTTAAATTCCACTAAAACAAACATAGAAATTAAAAAAATCACACTAGAAATAAAAAATAAAAAATAAAATAATAATAGAAAAAAAAAACATTAAAAATATCACCAGAATACTAGAAATTCAGAAACATCACACTAGAAATTCAAAAAATCACGCTATTTGGGGCTCTGACTCGCAATTTGCCAAAACTCAACAAGCTTGAAATCTTTGTCAGTTTCAGCACGGTAAGCCTCAAGAGCATTTTGTAGCAAAATATTTTCGTTTTCACCATTTCCGGCATCATGCACCACCCTACGAAACACAATAGTAAACCGAGTTGCGAGTGTATGTGCGTTTCTCCATTTGGCGTAGAGTAAATCTTTTCTTCGTGGTTGAAGGGCTTGGCGGTTGTATATTTCGGCGACTACTCGAAAAAGTAGTTGAAGGGTAGTCACTGTGGTGTGGATCTTCTGCTACATCAATCCATGAATTAATGAGTAAGATCTCTTCTTCGGTCGACCAAACAATAACCATTTTTTGGGATGAGATGTAGAAAAGAATGGAAAAATAAAAAAATTAAGAGAATATAATTAAAGAGATTTGAATAGAGTGAAGAGTGAATAAAGATAAGGGTATTTATAGTTGAAAATTAAGGGTTTAAAATCTGAAATTTTGGGAAAAAAATGGTTATATTTTTTATATTAGGTATTTATTGGAAAGAGGGTAATTTTTGAAAACAAAAATGTTTAAATAATAAATAAGTTAAAAAAATAAAAAAAAAAAAAAAAAAAAAAAAAAAAAAAAAACTCTCACATCTGTTCGTCCTCGCCGAGTTGGCGAGCCGAGCTCGGCATGTCGAGGGCTCGGCCCGGTTCGCCGAAGTAACCAAACAGAAACCGAATGCCACACCAACCAGCTTTATACGAATTAATATATACTCTGTAATTGTTAATAAGATCTTAATAACGGGTAAAATATTTGTTTTCTTTTAATGAGGTATTATTTAAAGCAATTATATATTTTTTTCAAAAATATGTTGTACGAACAAATTCTATCTTCGGGATGAATAAATCATAAAGAACCATTTTATCTTTTTTTTTTTCTGAATTAACAAAAAATGACTATCAGTTTGTGAACAGTAGTATTTATAAATTACGAAATACAAAAATAAAATAAAAAAATGGAATACTTTAAGAAAAATACATTTGTAAGAAACAATTATACAAATTCAGTCATAAACAGATAACTATAATTTGATAAACGTTATTAATTTAAAATTTTGGATTGAGAATGTTATAATTGTTATAAATACAAGCCTCCTATGTCTCATTTTTCCCATTTAAAAAACAAAATCCATACATAATAATACATATATCTAACCAAAATAAACTTTGTTCCACTTCAGTTCATTAAGGAAAAAGTTGATAAAACAAAAGCATTGAAAAATACTGAATTATAATATCCGACATGTCAAATTACAAAAGAAAAAAGTGATAAATTCAATGAACATTCTTCTACTTTTAGTTACCAAACATAGTCCATAAAACGACAACAATGCTTGCAAAATTTGTATTCTTAATAGCCCTTCAGTTTTTGAGTCGTATGAGAATATCCTACACACCACAAGGGGCAAAACAGTCCTTTTCCTATCTCGATCCAACAGGTATCATCTTGACAGCAGCAGCAATCGGCATACCCAGAAAACCAATAGCAACACTTGCAAACCACTGATGAAGACTAAGAGGAGTCGTGTTTGCAAAAGTACCCAAAAACTCGATAATAATGATCTGAAATACAACAGTCGCAGTCAAAACAGCCAGAAAGACATAATTTTTCAATATTCCTTTCAACACGTCTATCTTCTCCATCTCTCTAGAGCTTATCTCATTAAACACCTGTGCGAAAAACAATAAAGAAATTAACAAGGGTGAGATGTGTTGATGTTTGAAAGATTGAGGGGCTGATTATGTAACCTGACAGAAGACGAAGGTGTTGAAGATGAGTGTGTTGAGAAGTAAATCAGAGTCGGAGTCGTTGAGGTTGAAGGCGGTTTTTCCTTGTGATTGAAGGAACCAAATTACAATGAATTGGTACAAGGATTGTCCCATGATGTTTCTCCACATGACGTTTGTTATAAAATTGCCTTTTCTTCCAACTGGTGATCGTTTCATTAACTCATCGTTTGGTGGTTCTGTGGCTAATGCAAGTGCTCCTAATGTGTCCATTATCATGTTCACCCATAGTAGCTGTACAGCTGTCAGAGGTGCACTTCCTGAAAAGATTATTTTTTTAATAGACTTTTTCACAAAAACTTAACTTTTGTATCCTGTAAATGATATTTAGTTATTTACCTGTGAGACAGGCAGAAGAAAAGTTGACAATTAGGGCAACAACATTGACAGTGAGCTGAAACTGAACAAACTTCTGAATGTTGACATAAACAGAGCGACCCCATTTCGCAACAGTCACAATTGTAGAGAAATTGTCATCCAAAATGATGACATCAGCACTCTCTTTCGCCACCTGAATATATTTTTTTTAAATCTAATAAATAATATTAAATTTAAATTTGGTGTTATTAATTATTTTTTTTGTACCTCTGTCCCTGCGATTCCCATAGCAAGACCAATATCTGCTTCATGAAGAGCTGGAGCATCGTTTGTGCCATCTCCTGTGACAGCAACCACTTCTTGAAATGTGGTTCTTAAGTGCTTCACAAGTGTATGCTTATCCATTGGTGAAGATCTAGCCATCACCTTGTATTCAAATTTCAAACATACATACATCATTATTTTAAACAATATACTTATACTTTCATTTATTTGTGTTTTATTTATAACATCATACTTCCATTTCTTTCTATTACAATATTCTACTTTAAATTCTTCAGTAAATTACACGAATAGTCCCTATGGTTTAGGGTAATTTGCATGTTTGGTCCCTAACTTATTTTTTTAACTTGGAAGGTCCCTATTGTTTGTTTTTGTTACGCGCTTGGTCCCTGTCTTACCTAAAAATACTATTTTGCCCTTGATTTTTTTATTTCTTTAAATAAACACACCCCCAATCCCACCCCCTCACCTTACCTTACCTACCCCACCATTTTTTCTTATTTAAATAATAGTCTTTTTAGGTAAGATAGGGACCAATCGTGTAACAAAAACAAACAATAGAGACCAAACGCGTAACAAAAACAAATAGTAGGGACCTTCCGAGTTAAGAAAATAAGTTAGGGACCAAACACGCAAATTTCCCGAAACCATAGGGACCATTCGTGTAATTTACTCTAAATTCTTTTCTATATAAACACATTGTACTTTATTTACAGTATCTACTTTCTTAGTAGGAAATTACAATACGAAATTATATCAGTGAAAATTGCTTTGTATTTGGATGGCTTTGCTAGTATTGGGTAAAGAAGCAAATACCTGAATTTTAGGAATAATTTTAAGCAACTCCTCTTCACCCATTTCACGGAAATCTGGACCTTCAATGGCTAATCCATCATCAGTCAATATCCCACATTCTCTAGCAATTGCCTTTGCTGTGTTGATATTATCACCTGTAACCATACGCACAGTAATCCCTGCGGATCGACAGATTGCAACAGATTCCTTCACACCTGGACGAACAGGATCCTTAATTCCCACAATCCCAATCAAAGTATACCCCTCAAATGGAATCTCATCTTTCGAATGGAATTCATTTCCCAATTCCTTATAACAAAGACAAAGAGTTCTAAGAGCTTCATTCGCCAATACTTCAATTGTTTCCTTTAAATGATTGTTTAATTCTTCATCAAGAGGAACCACTTCACCATTCCCATTCAAAACCTTATCACATGCTCTCAAGATTATTTCAGAAGCACCTTTACAATGTGCCCGAAAATACCCTCCAGGGAGTTCCAAAACCACAGCCATACGCTTCTTTTCAGAGTTAAACGGTTCCACTTTGACCAGCTTTGACTTTTCAAGCTCCACTTGTTTTTCTTTAAGCATGAGGCCGAATTCCAAAAGGGCAGTTTCAGTAGGTGTTCCGAGAATTTCAGTCTTGTTGTTTTGAGTCTTCACCACTTCCCCTCCAGTATTGTTGAAAATCGACTCGACTAGTAACCCGAGGGCAGAATCGGAAATTGTGGAACAAAATGTCGACACCCCATGGTTCACTTCTCTTATTTCTCCACAAATCCAAGCTTTTACAAGTGTCATGTGGTTTGTAGTTAGGGTTCCAGTTTTATCACTGCAGATATTAGTAGCAGATCCCATGGTTTCACAAGCTGCCAAATGACGAACAAGGGCACGATCATTCATCATCTTTTTCATGGCAAATGCAAGACTTAATGTCACAGCTAAGGGTAGTCCTTCGGGAACTGCAACAACCACAATGGTGACTGCTATAGCAAAATACTCCAACATCTCAAGGGCATTTTCGCCATTCCAAGTCCAATGGGATCCTTCCTCCATCTTTCTTACAAACAATCCTTGAACCAAAACTGCAAAAGTAATAACAGCAAAAAAGAGTCCAATCTTCCCTATAATTGTGGCTACTCCATTAAGTTTAACCTGTAATGGAGTCTCATCATCTCCACCTTCACTTAATGTTGCCATTAGTTTCCCCCATTGGGTTCTCATTCCAACAGTGGTAACAACCATTTTACATGATCCGTTTTGAACTTTAGTTCCAGATAAAAGAAACGGGTTTTCAACTGTTACAGTTCTTGGATCACTTTCACCTGTTAAACTTGATTCATCTATCAGTAGTGAAAATCCAGAAACAAAAAGTCCATCAGCTGGGACTTGATCACCTACAGCAAGGTGCACAATATCACCAACAAGAAGATCGTATATTGAGATCTTTTGTCTGCATTCGTTTCTTGTAACTTGAATTGTAATCTTCTTTTTCTCTTTATCTAAATCTTTGAACTGTAAAGATTGCCTATAGTCACTTGTAGCAGTGACAAATACTACCAATAGTATACTTGCTACAATCCCAAGACCATCATGAGCACCCTTTGGCCACCCTTCCATTGTAATGCCTACAATTAAGGAAACAAAGGCACATAAACCGAGTATCATGAGGGTTGTATCTTGTAGAGCTTCCCATATGTAAACCAAGAAGCCCTTTGATGGGCTTTCTGTGAATTGATTAATTCCATAAATGTCTTTTCTTTTGTTAAGTACTTCCTCAGAAGTAGATATTCCAGTGGTGGTTGATGTGGAAATCTTTTTCACAATTCCTTCAACTCCATCATGAGCTTTTAACTTCTCCAAGCTTCGGCCTTCAACTATTGATCCTAATTCGTCTGGACCAATTTGGAAGCCTGCAGCTTTCACTTCCTCAGGTACACTGTAAGTTATACCTGCAAGCATTTATTGTCAACATGTGAAATTCTATGATAATGGAATATGGAAGGTGGGAGTTTCAATGTGGAGATGCATACCATTGAGAAATTGAATTGCTGCATGTGAAACCAGCATCAAGGTTCGTAGACTCTCCTACAGATAGAGCCTCATGTCAGGGTTACAGCTTGAATTGCACATTAAAAAAGAAACGAAATGAAAAAGTCTAAAGGAAAGCTACCTATGTGCAATTTTGATATATAATGGGACCTAAGTTATACTTTTCTTAGTAGTAACTATTAACTAAACACACTTTGATGTATTTCCCATCATAAATAATCACATATTATCGGATTTAACCAGTTATGTGGTTAAGTAGGAAACTTTTTAAACACATCTCCACAGCAAAAAGGCATGAATTACATCAAACAGAACTATATAACATGGAAGCCACAAGATGATTGAGCTCCTCAGATCTCAAGCTTAATAAGATAGATGCATATGTTATCAATATTTTCGGAAACAAATAGGTCTGGTGATCATATAGGATATAGCCAAACAACCTAAAGGTACCATGTTTTTAAGGTAATTCCATAAGTTCGATCTTGCTCTAGATGCACTCAAATCAACATAAGCCTCAAACAGGAAATTTATTTAAGAAAATGCTGCTTGTATGTAGTAATTACTAGTATGAAATGGCTCAAAAGAAGGTAAACAGCAGTGTATTTTCCCGTTTGATTATCATATCAGAGAGCTGTATCCAACCTTCACAATTTAGTTAACATAAGTCATGAATTTATTTCGTTGCCGTAGTAGAAAAAGCCTTGGTTTGTATCACTGATAGAAACCCAAAAACCCTGATGCGTCTCCTAATGGTCAAAACCTTCCAGTTAACTCGATTAACCAACCAACCACAAATCAACAGTCGGCTAGATTCACTTTAAGCTCAACACAAGAAGCTAAATAGCAAACGCAGAACATAGGTAACGAAAATAAAACAGATGTGAGAGAGAGTATGAACCAGATTGGATCGTTGAATAGCACGAGCTTCGAAACGCTTGGACAGATTAGCAGTGAAACGAAAACGTCGTTTCCGATTCTTCACCACCCAACACAACTTCCTCCATCTCTGTAACGCTTCCTCCGATGAGTTCTTCGGCTTGACCTCGAAATTATCATTCAAATAGCTCTCCATCGCTACTGCTTCAACGAAACCGGTGCTTGGTTTTTCAAAATGGCATCAGATTCAGAAAAGCAAAACACAACTGAAGATCTTTTGCCACTTCGCTTGTACTGTGCTAGACTACGGATCTGGCTTTATTAAAAATTGATTTGTGTTAGATCGTCGATTAGGTAGATCCTTGAGGATTTTGTAAGCGAAATGGAATGAAAATATAAAATTACAGTTGAAGTGATTGGATATTTTGAAAATGAGAGAGAGGGAGTTGACCTTTTCTTTAGTTTTAGGTTACAAGAAATACACGCACAACTCCACTAACTCCGTTGTGTGGTTTTAACTTTTAACTCCGATTATCCAGAAATGGTGCGTGGGCGGTGGGTCAGGGTCAGATTTCAGAACACCCGCGTCTTCTTCCCGGTTGATTGGGATGACGGTCCAATTAAACTTGGAGAACAATTTTGACCAAAACAAAACACATGTTATTAAAACTCTAGAACTATTTTGACAAAAACAAAGGACATGTTGTTAACATGATTTGTTTTTTTTTTAACCGGCCAGTAAATAATAAATCTATTATAATAAATAAATATAATTTTACTATGTATCAATTTTTAATGAGTTTTGACACTTGTTATTTTATGATATTTTTTAAATAAATAATATTCACATGTTAATTTATAGTTTTTTTCAATTTTTAAAATTGAAAAACCACATAATAATTATACTTATTTATGTAAACTATTAAATGTAATAAATATTATACTAAATTGCAATTAATATGTTTTTTATTTCAAAATTTCACTTCTTATTTCAAAATTTTATTTTAAAAAAGAGTTATTATTTACATTTTAATATTTTATTTTTTTTACTCAACCCGTATATCTAGTATAAAATAAAAGAAACCCAACTCTAGCAATTTGCTAGAGAGGGAGAAGTACAGTGCAAAGACGACTTAAGTACAAGAAAATGATCAGACACCAAATATCCAGTTCAGTTTTCCACGGTTGTTCCTCGAAATTTGATCTAAGTGAATACTAAGGACTGTATCATGTTTGCCAGTTTAGTGGGTGATATTCGTCGGTTGTTAAATATTCTATTGTTTTTTTCTTTCCAAATACTCCACATCCCTTAGACAATGGCATGAAGTATACGTCTCTTCTTTGGGCAATTCCCCCACGGCTGCAGCAAAATCAATAACTTTCGCTGTTGTACTAAATTGAATAGCTTGTAAACCACACCACTTAAATACCCACTCCACCACTAGTCTAGCAAACAGACATTGAACCAGAATGTGATTTCCACATTCCTCCTCATGGCAACAATATTTGCAAGTTGTGGAATCAAGATACACATCCCTTCGTTGCAAAGCCATAGTTGATGCAAATCTGCCTAAAATGGCCCTCCAAATGAAGCATGAAACTTTATTATGTAACATCCCCCCTCTGGCACGTATCACAATATTGTCCGCTTTGGGCTCCCGGTGAGAAAACTTCCTAGGGGGTCACCCATCTCTGGATTGCTCTCGTCCGGGCACGCTTAACTGCAGAGTTCTTATGGGATTTGTTGCCCTCAAGGCTTTAAAACGTGTTGTGTCAAGGAAGGTATCCACACCCCTCATAAGGAATGCTTAGTTCTCTTTCCCAGCCGATGTGGGATCAGGTGCAACCCACCTTCACCCCCACATTATAGGATTCGACGTTTATGTCGAACACATTGACCCGTGCCCCAACTTTGATACCATTTATAACATCCCTCTTTGGCACATATCACAATATTGTCTGATTTGGGCTCCCGGCACGAAAACTTCCCAAGGGGTCACCCATCTCTGGATTGCTCTCGCTCGAGCACGCTTAACTGCAGAGTTCTTATTGGATCTGCTGCCCTCACGGCTTTAAAACACGTTGTGTTAGGGAAGGTACACACACCTCTGCGCAAGGATGACACGCACAAATCGAGAAATGGTCCAAAATTTTAGGTGGGTTACACCTGATCCCACAGCGGCTGGGAAGGAGAACTAAGCATTCCTTATGATGGGTGTGGATACCTTCTTTGACACAACGTATTTTAAAGTCGTGAGGGCAGCAAATCCCATAAGAACTCTGCAGTTAAGCATGCCCGGAGCAATCTAGGGATGAGTGACCCCCTGGGAAGTTTTCGCGTCGGGAGCCCAAAGCGAACAATATTGTGATACATGCCAAAGGGGATGTTAAAAATGGTAGTAGAGCCAGGGAACGGGTCGATGTGTTTGACAGGGACGTCGAACCATATATTGGGGGGGGGGGGGGGTTTGAAGGTGGGCATGTTAGCCGCACATGATCCCACATTGGCTTGGAAGAAGAATGAAACATTTCCTTATAAAGGGTGTGGATACCTTCCTTGTTACAACGTGTTTTAAAGTTGTGAGGGCAGCGGATCCCATAAGAACTCTATAGTTAAGAGTGCTCGGGCGGGAGTAGTACCGGGATGGGTGACCCCCTGTGAAGTCCTAGTGTCGAGTGGCCCAAAGCAGACAATATTGTGATACGTGCCGGAGGGGGATGTTACATATTAGGAACCTCCTTTAACCAATTTATCTTAGGTGAGTCTATAGGGGTATTTTGGTCAACTCTTCGCCGTAATAACTTGGTTATTTCGCATCTGAGGCTAAGTGTCATCTCCATTCTATGTTATCCCCATTGATTGTTTTTTTAAAGAATTCTGGATATAGGAATGACAAGTTTAATTAATTCCTTTTTTACCCATGAAATATTTTTCCGTGGACCTGTTATATATTTGTTTACATAATACTCATCTGGTTTAGAATGAAGCCCGTGAATACATGAAATAACTCTACACCAAAGTAGGGATGGATTCGATCTTAGGTGTCACCACCATTTTACAGTTAAAGCAATATTAAGAGCTTTGATCGATCCCACACCGAGGCCCCTATCTTTTTTGCATGTTGTGATATTTTCCCATGATACCCAATAGATTTTTGATGTGTCATTAAACCTACCCCATAGAAAAGCTCTCCTAATTTTTTGAGTTGTTCTAATACTCCATTTGGTGCAGGAAATAACAACAAGTAATAGGTCGGAAGGTTACCTAGTACGGATAAGATTAAAGTCAGCCTTCTTCTAAATGATGGTGTTTTCGATTTCCATGTCGTAAGTTTTATCATGAACCTGTCAATAATTGGTTTCTAGTTTTTCTTTAGGTTCATATTTGCTCCCACAGGTAACACAACATAAGTAAAAGGAAGGCAAGCAACTTCACAACCAAGTGGTTCGACCTAATGAATGGTCTCAAGTAGAGTGAACCCAATTCCAAAAACTTTGGACTTATTAAAGTTCACTTTTTCAGTTCGGATGAGATGTGAAAACACCTTAATATTTTGGCAAGGTTTTGACGTTGCTTTATGACCATTCATCTAAGAAGAGGGCGTCATATGCATACAGTAGGTGTGAAATAGTTGGCCCATTATTTGGAAGTTGCATTCCTTTGAAAGTACCTTTGTTGCAAGCAGTCTTCAAAGTCACATTAAGTCCTTCCATAGCAATAACAAAAAGAAAGGTTGAAAGGGGATCACCTTGCCTAACCCCTTTCTTCATTGAAAACTATTTTGTTGGGGCACCATTTAGTAACACAAATGCCTTAATTGATTCCAAACACCCTTTTATCCACTATCTCCATTTATTTCCAAATCCTTTTTGGACAAGGATTGAGTCCAAATACTCCCAATTTACTGAGTTAAAGGCTTTGTTAAAGTCGAATTTAAACAATAATATATTTTTCTTTTCTTTTTCCGCCCATATGCACACTTCATTCACAATTAAGGGTCCATCAAGGATGTATCTACCTTCAATATATGCAGATTGCACTTCATCAATGCAATGACCAATAACCTTTTTGAGATGAGAAGCGAGAATTTTGGAGATTATCTTATACAAACAACCAATCAAGCTGATTGGACAAAATTCTAAACCATAAAGGATCCTTGATCTTGGGGATGAGGGAAATGAAAAAGGAACTACATGTTGCATCAAGTCATCCAACTCGCTCAAAGTACTTGACAAAAAGAGCTACGTCACCCAAAAAAATATCTCAGTACGCCTTGATGAACTTGAATGTGAAACCATCGGGGCCAGGGGCCTTATCACCTTCACAACCCCACGCATCCTCTTTAATTTCATCTAATGAGATGGGGCCTTCTAGAAAGCTTCTATCAGATGAAGAGATTCGCAAGAACAAGGGATTATGAAACTTGGGTATAGATGGCCATTTCTCCTTGAATTTGTTTTGAAAGAACCGATGTGCTTCCACTTTAATTTCAGTCGGATTCGTGTTCCATATACCAATTATCATGATCCCATAGATGTTATTTTTCCTGGTCTTATTGCTTACCCATCCATGAAATAAGTTGGTATTTTCATCACCATCTATCGCCCAATGAATTCTTGATTTTTGTTTAAGATCAAGACTGATCAGTTTTTCGAGTTCAATAATTTTTTTGAAGATATCACGCCTTTCGACTTTCTCGAAACCAGTCTGCACCCTTGTTTCAGCGATGTGATCCAGCGAGTCCACCTTATTTTTTTAACAACTTTATACCTTCAACTTTTTTGGGGTAAGTCGCCACCCTCCATTCTTTGATCTTCTTTTTGAGATGCTTGAGTTTGGCAACAAGCAAGCAGTCAGTAGTGATAAAACCTTTAAAGTGAAGCCATGCATTGGCCACAATACTCGAAAAACCATCCATATCCATCCAGGAGTTAAAAAATCTAAAAGGTATGGGTCCAAAGTCGAATGATGAAGTTGAAAGAAGGACAGGGCAATGATCTGAAGTCTCCCTAGGGAGTGCAGTCACAATGACATTTGGATGAAAAAAGCATATTTTAGAACATACTAAGAATTTGTCTAATTTTCTTAATTTCAAGTCGTCATGACATAAATAGGTGAACCTATGACCACCCATTTTGATATCAATCAAACCTCCTTCTTGAATGAATCTATTAAATCACATACCAGTTTGTGCACAAAAATTCGAGTGGAATGTCTTTTTAGCTCTCCGAACAGCATTAAAATCTCCCATTACTATCCAAATCCCACATCTTCTCTATATTAGATTGAGAAGGTCCGCCCATAATTTCTCCTTATCAGATATGGATTGAGGGCCATAAATGTTGGATAAAACAACCGGTTTATCAATTCCCATCTAATTGCTAATGTTAATTAGGCAATAACGAGATTTGATAACCTCAAAGGAGGTAATTGCAAGAGGATCCCATATGTTAATTAGGCCTCCTGATCTACCCGTTGTGTGGGCCCTATACGCATCACATTGATCAAATCCCCAACAACTCGCCACTTTTATATTATCTGCATCAACCAATTAGGTTTCATGTATAGCAATGAACGAGAGTTTATGTTGTCTCACCAATCGACGAACCCATGAGACTTTGTTATCTTCTCCAATACCACGAATATTTAGTGTTATGAGATTCATTGGTCAAACTTCTTGTCACTACCTTCACCCAAAATATATGTCACGATAGGGTCTCCCATTGTGATCTCAAACTTAAGTTCATTTCCAATCTCAATTGTTTTCTCAATTTCATTAAAAACTTCTAGATTAGAGGATTCCAATCCATCTAGACTTGAAGTTGCAAGGGAAGGTTTGTTGTTCAAGTCGATGAGGGTAGGTATTGGAATTGGAATTGGTGTAACCTATGGGGAGATGCTTGTTGTATTCACAGGATCATCAGTAACTTCTGGAGACCTTGTTAAACTCCTTTTGCGGGAGGTTTTACCAAGTGATTGAAGCAGATCAATATCACAATTACTTGCAGGTGGGGGCATGTGATGAGTCGTTGGACGGAAACGGACCAAACGATCCCATTGGAATTTTATCCGATTTGTTGATTATGGTTTCGTTGTGGAAGCCCAAATTAGTTTCCACATGTTGGGGTCTTAAATTGTTATCAATAGTTAGCTCAAGCTCTAGGGATTCCCCTGTCGACATTCTTTGGGTGTCTGATGAAGAGGGTATAAGATCAGTCGTTCCGACCTCGGCAGGAAGGAATTCCCCTTCCTCCAAGGTTCCTTTTTCAACACATGTTTCTTTTCTTTTGGGCTCTTTCTAGGTGTCATTCATTGTCTCGTTGTCAGAGAGGTATGAGTATTTGTCATCATTAAATGAGAAAGATTGTTCGGTTTCAACAATACCAACCATTACAAACTTGCCGCCAATTTCTATTGGGCCTTCCTCATTAATGTTTGTCTTACGGTTAGTAAGGATACCTAGCTTAACATAGGAGATATCAACCATGTGCTTGTAATCGTCAAAGGGAGCGATAATTTTTCCATACCTGTTAATGATCTTTTCTAAATTTGATTCACACCAAAATTTGAGTGGCAATCGAACAATCTTAATCCATTTTGTTCTTTTGATGATTTCATTCAGTAGATCCCCCATAGAGAGTTGGTTAAACATTTCTTTCCATCTCGCCTCATTCAACAGGAATTCATTTGTCGATTCCGGACAGTCAAATCTTTGAAGAATTCCCAGGCCACCTATGTAGTTTACTTCTACCCAATTATCATAATGAATGGATAGAAGTGATGCCATATTAACATGATTTGTAGTTTTATTTTACTTTTAATAAAAAATTTGTGTATCTATCTATATCTTATAAAGAAGGTCATTTAAACTCATGTGATTGAAGATAATTTGTTTTCTCAAATCATAGTGATTCGAAACCTAAATAACTTTTTTTTATATTCAATAATTAATACTTACAATATTTATAAACTAGGTGAATACCTACGTGTTGCGTAAAATACAACAATATATTTGAAATCTTTAGAAATATATGTTTTTTAAATATATCAATGATGTTGTTAGCTCTTATATAATAAATCTTATAATAAAATGATATAAACATTGTTTGTTTTGAATTATATTATGATGTAGACATCTTTTAAAATTCTATAATCTCAATTGTCTCAATGGCCTCTACCTGCAGGTTACGCATAAATTAAATTAAACATAATATATGGTTTAATGATATTTATAGTTGTTATTATGATTAATTAATTTTAAAAAGTTTATGTGCTTAAGATTTTAATTTCTATCATTGTAATTATTTAAAATATCAAACATTGTTTTTGTTTTTAAAGGTAACAATATAATTTATGTATATAATGTTACTTTTAACTATTGTTGTTATAAGTTATTTAAAATAACGTATTTGAAAATTCTTAATTATTTTAATTTGGTTTCAGGAATTTAACTTTTTTAAATTTTATTTGATGAATATTATAAGTTTCTTTGATTTTAATTATTTAAAACAACAAACCTTTTTTTTTTGTTTTTAAATATAATATTATAAATTTTTTTTATATAATATTACTTTTAACTATTCTTATTGTAATTTATTTTTAAGCTACTTATTTGAAAATTCTTAATAATTATAAAAAATAGTTTCATGGTTTTGTTTTTGTTAATTTAGGATTAAAATTCAGGTTTAACACTATAATTTATAACTTTTAACTATTTATAAAATAGTCTCTCGATTTTTTCAAGTTTAACTGAAATTTTGATTAAATTTAATCGTTTAACATTATATTAAAATTAATCATTTAACTATTTTGCATAAATCATAAATTATACAAAAGTTGGGACTTTAAAATGACAATTGCTCACACGACAACATATTTAAATGAATAAGTAAACTATAATATTGTAACACCCAAAACCTGGTACGTCTTGAAAACCCTCAAGAATTTACATTTTAGTAGGGTCCCTTGAGTACGTTGGGCGTACCTATGAGTACGCTTAGCATACTTTGTATGAATGATCGCGAAAGAGCCTCACGTAGGATGGGCGTACGTGAGGGTACACCGGGCGTACGCATCAGAGGGTCAAAACCCTAAATCCCAGACTTGTCCCCCTATTTAATCATCCTTTAGCCTCTTGGACCAAACCCTATCAGCCTCTTTTTGTCTACTTTTAGCTGTGATATTATGTGTGAGAGTTTTGAGCTTAAGGAGAGGGTTTTTGGTGGGCATTTTAGAGTTCTTTCAAGAAGGAGAAGTGGTTGTTCAAGCTTGGAACGAATTGGTGCTTCAAGATCCTGCCTAATAGCCATCTTGCAAAGCTTCTGGGGGTATAAAGCTTGCACCTTTCCATATAAATCTGTAGATCTAGTTAGGGTTTCTAGTTTGGTCCCTTTTTGGATGATTTTGGACCTCCTTTGAGAGTTAAGCAACTCCAAGAGATGGGATAGACAGATTTGAGGTCCTTTGGTCCTTTAGTACCATAAAAATGGGAGCTTAATGGGGAACGTGCTCAAACTGGGGGTACGCTGGGCGTAACCCAGTGTACGAGGGGCATAGTCCCATGTCCCAGTACGCTGACCGAGCAAACGCAATGCAGATGGACCGAATCTGTTTTGAGCCCTTAGGTTATTTGGGCCTCATTTGATTATTGGGTCTGGTGTAATCTGGGAATTATGAGTCATATAAATTGTTGCGGGCCATGGAATTATTATTGGGTCTTTATTGGGCTAAGAAGCCCATTAAGGATTTTGGACTTGGACTTTGGGCCCATTAGCAAAGGATGGATAATTGGGCCTTATGGAAGGGTTGGGGAGTTGGGTTTCCTTGGTTAATCAAAGTTCTAACATTGATTAATATTATCATTCAGTTTGGGAGGTTTCGGACTGTTAAGAGGGTAACTATTGTATTCAGCAGATAGCGGTGAGTATTCTCACCATACCTATGGGTCTAAGGCACCAAGGCCGGCCCATTATGTGATTATGATATATGTGTTAGTCATTCTGTGATTTTATATGATATGTGTGTGACATCCCCAAAATCACGGCCATAAAAGACCGGTTTCATTTATGCTTTTAAAATAATTTCAGAGTAAATCCTTTTGATTTAAAAGAGTTGCAGAATTTGTTCCCAAAAACAAAACGTGATAAAATAATATTTACCAAAGCATTTCATAAAGAAATGTATTTTCATTATATAATCAAAACTCGGGATGTCATGTTCCGATACAGACCATAAAGCATAAACGATAACATTACAAGTCATTCAACAAATATATACATATATAGACTTGTAAGCAAAACAACTTGATGATTCATCCATCTTATGCCCTTGCGCCACTTCCTGTAATACAAATAAACTTAGTGGATTAGGCTTGGGAGCCTGGTGAGCATATAGGGTTTTCAACCCACAATAAGTAATTAATTTAATTTCCTCAACCAACAATAACCTAATTACCCATTCCCGTTATTCTCACTTTACTTCCCTAAAACAACTATCACAAGAGACCTAGTCTAAGAATATTTCATCAGGGCGACAACACATGCTTCGGGGATTCCTCAACAATATAAGTCAAATAAGGCAACCATGAGGGGGATGGAATACAATGAATGAACACCCAAGTTCATTAACAGCTACAGGTTATGAGTCTGCTAGTGTTCCACGGGACTGTCTAGAAAGAGTCCGTGGTCGTCATCTAAATTCCGCTAGATGACTGGATCACAATGACATCGAGGCCTCTCATCTGTTTATCACACATCAATTATCTACCCATGTTCTACCCAACATATTAGTAGATAAAAAAATATATATGTTTTTCTATACATAGTTTAAAACCTGTTTAGCATGTTCATTCAATACATATTCCACATAACAGATGAGGCACACACACATAACACGTATTTCATAGAGAATAAATCAGATCTATGAGTTAGAAGAAAGTAAATATATATTCACACATATAATCAACAAAATATACACATAACATGTATTTCCACTACTAGAAAAACAACCTTTTACGACGCTCATTGCGCGTCGTAAAACGCTCAGACGACGCGCAAATGCGCGTAAAGGAAGGCCCTGTCATAAAGAGAGACGACGCGCATTTATGACGCGCATTTACGACGCGCGGTTATGACACGCAATGCGTATCAAGGAAGGTCCTGTCATAAAGGAAGACGACACACATTTATGTGTCGTAACCTTACGACGCGCATGTTTATGACACACAATGTGTATCAAGGAAGCCCCTGTCAAGATAGGCCATGTCATAAATGAAGACGACACACATTTTTACGTATCGTAATTTTATTTTTTTTTTAAAAAAAATTATTTATAGATTTACTGATTTTCAAATTAAATTTGCATTTCATGTCTCATAATAGAAAATAAAATACCATATACAAAAAATACAATACATTGCACAAAAGTTAATGCCATAGAAATAATCATTCCAATAGTAGACAAATGTAATACATCAAATAATCTTTCCAATAGTAGCCAAATGTAACATTTCAACATTTTTTATATAATTAACTAAATTATTAGCCAAATTTCCTAAAGTACCAACATACTTTTCTATGAAGAGCTTTAACACTATTCTTTTCCATCAAAAACTTCAAAACCTGCATAATTAAATTAATGTGTAATTAATCAGCTACAGGTCAATAAGGTAGGCTTAAGCAAAGGAGTTTAAATAGTAAGATTTTACTTACTACTGTTATTAATGACATTGAAAGAAGCAGCCATGATTTTACTTACCACTGTTGTTAATGACATTGAAAGAAGCAGCCCAACAAACACCCCCTCAGAAGGATTACTACCACATAATTGTTGATATTTTATACTTTATTACTAAATGAAACCAAAAATAAAGTTAAAAAGTCAACAAAATCAGAAGGTTTTAGTCAAACATACAGAGGCTATAATTCCAAAGATTAATAAATGACATTGTTTCAACCACCTGCAGATTTACCATTAATTTTGTCCCTATGAGATTCACTACTGAACACATTCTACAGTTTGTAACCAGTTCATGAATTGAAAAGCAATAGAAAATGATAATAATTACCCTTCATGGTTGTGATTATTTACTTACTTTATTGACACCATCTTTCCCTTCTAACATAAGGTATGCATGGTGCTTTACAATCATTAATGAGTCAGCAGCTTCAATAATTAAGTGAGAATAATCATTTACAGTCTCATGTGTGAACACACCGAAGAAAGCCTACAAACATTTGACAACAAAAGAGAACAAGGTTAGTTTTAAAGAGAAACAAGTCACTCAAGGGCTAAATATATGAAATAGTAATGTTCTTTCCACAAAAAATTATGTTATAGCGTTATACTTCCATTTCTTCTTATCCTAATCCATGATATATAAATGAGTACTTTTTTATAAAAAAAATACCTGTGCTTTTTCCATGTTTCTAAGATGAACATGGTATATCCCTGCTTGAACCAACAACTCAACAGGTAAGTCTTTAGCAGCAGAATAATTATGTTGTGCATTTTTAATATGGTGAAGAGCTTTGTCATGTGCATTTCCCAACATATGCGTTGAAGCCAATACATGGACCACACTCAGATCAACATCTTTTGGGTTCTTTCTCAAATAATCGTCTAGAATGCTGACAATGCGTTCATGCTGACTACATCTTTGGTACATCTGAAAATACCAAAAAAGTTAATTAATACCCATTCATTCAAATTGGAAAATAACATATATTATATTTCAAAATGAAGTTAACAAGCTCATAAAGGAAAGAAATTAAAAGAGATTTTTGTAAATTTTGTATATGAAGTTAATAACCCTGCTTCAATAACATGCCAAATAGAGTTTCTTCTTTGGTTGTCAAACCTACAGCAACAACAAAGAAACATGTCAAACTTAATAACTAATGGTATCCTTATTAACACAAAATACATTCACCATCTTTGATAAGATTGTTAACAAGTTGACTTGTTGCTATCAAGCCATCACTAATAAACATTGATTTATTGGTAAAATTGAACCTAAATTCCAAGTATTGTAGTTCAATTATCTTGTTCTCAAGTTCTTTTGTTGCATATAGATAGACAAGGTAGCAAAATTGGTCTCATCTTGGTGAAAACCTAATAGAGACATTATGTCGAGCACCTTGTGGGCGTCAGTAACTGACCTAACAGAAACATTGCGTTGAGCACCTTGTGGGTGTCAATAACTGATTCGTGTTCATGGAAATAACCCTCCAAAGTAGCTTTACGACTAGAAAAAGAATTTGACCCAAGAAATTAGAGGAAAAACCACTCAAATCGTGTCTTCTAAGGGAACAGGGAGTATACAGGGATTATCTAAGGTGAGAATCTTTTTTATTGTGATTGTGGACAATAATACATGGAACAATACATATATTGCTATAGTGGGAAGGGCAATATTGTCATATGAGGATAAAGCTTATGAGATTATGAGTTCAACATGAAAATTGAAAGTATGCAGAGCCTCATCTGTAAAATTTCACACAATCAAGGACACCAAACACACCAGGAGCCGAACCCAAGAACCTTAAGCTAATTACGTGAGATATTTAACATGAGGAGTTCAATTTATTTATTAATCACCCACCAAAAATAGATAGGGATCAGTTTTGAAAAAGATATAAGATAAAAGAAATGGAGACATCGCCATGGAGGGTAATAGTTTGAGAGAGAGAGAGAGAGAGAGAGATGTTGCCATGAAAACTCTATCGACTAAAACAACCAAAATCTACTTTTTATCATGAGAAAACCAGAAAGCTTCGGGATTTTTCAGAAATTATGGAGGAGTGAGGATAGAAGAACGAAAACATTAGGAAGAGAGAGAAAAAAACATACCTTAGTAAAACTAGGGCATGTAAATTTGAGCAATCGTCATAGTCTCTGACGAGGTTAGATGACAGGGTCTCCGACGAGGAGAAGTGAGCACGAGGTCACCTGAGGAGAGGTGACCAAAGAGGTTGTCGAATGACGAGGCGAGACAAGGTGAGTCTTCGACTGTTGCTACATCCGGCCTATGAATGCTTTGATGTCTTCCCTTAATAGTTGGTGTGTGATGAGTCGAATAGAGTTCTTATATGCCAAAACCCTAAATGGATGTGAGATTGAAGAAGAAAAGCGTACGTGAAGGAAGTGTTTTTAAAACTCTTGATGAAAATCAAGATTATATGTAAGTGGGAAATAAAAGCCCTAGTTGTTGGTCGCCATTTTGTGATCTTCAGGAATAAACGCCACTTTTAAGAAAAAAATTATAGAACGATTATATGAGTTGTCGAGGTTTATAGCAGAGATAGTATCATGGTTAGGGTTTGCAAAGAGAAGGGAAGAAGAAAACGAAGGGAGAAGGGAGATCTTGAAGCGGGGTATTTAAAAATTTTAGAATTTTAAAAGGATTTCATTTCCCCCTTATAAGAACGCGTGTTTTGAGTAAAAATTATAAAGCGACATTCACAGAGGACGCGCATTTTAGATAAGGTGCCCTCCGTGTTTTTTTTTACATGAGACACTAATTTAAGGGCGCGCAATAATGCGTCACCTAAATCCTTCAATTTTTTGAAGAGATGACACTTTTTTAATGTCACTCCCTTTTGCGTAACATAAAACAACGAGTGTCGTATTTTGCGCGTCGTAAAAGGTTATTTTTCTTGTAGTGTTCGTACCAAATACTTCATAATTATGCGTTAGAAGAAAGTAACTACACACTCACCCAATCATATACTTAATATATTCAAACAATACTTGTATTATACTCGTGTTTATGAAAGGGACTATACACTCACTTGATCAGAAGATGATCGGACAGCACTACGACTTGCAGAAGTAGTATTCTTCGGTAGATCTGGAAGATCTTCACAAAAACCGGGCTCCTCGCGGGCAGAGCTTCGGCTCGGGAATTGCACTTCTCGGGATCTTTGAGCTTCGGGACTCGCTTCGGGTCTCGGGATGATACCAGGGCTTCGGGGGTACTTCTTTGCACATAAATCGAGGTAATATGAGTGAGAGGAGAGAATTTGAGCAACCAAACTCGGCTGGCCCTTCAAATCCATTTATAGGGCAAAATTTGCCTTTGCCACGTCGTGGTACGGTTTACCATGTCGTGGTGGCTGGGTTGTCACTGCATGCGTCATTGCAAGTGGGTCTAGCATCATTGCAAGTGGGTTTGGTAGACCCCAGAGCATGTGCCACGTTGTGGCACTTTTACCATGTCGTGGTGGCTGACAGTTTTGGGGTTTCGCGCCCCGAACTTCAGAAATTCATAACTTTCGCATCTGAACTCCGTTTTCGACGTTCTTTATATCAACGCGTAGGTGAGAATACGCTCTACAAATCTCGTTTAGACTCCGTTTTGCTAATTTTGACTTTATTATAAATATATTACTTTTATATTATTTTGAGTAGGCCGGGACAGGAAAACTCCGTTATAAATTCATAACTTCTTCATCTGACGTCCGTTTTCGCCTATCTTTTTTTCGTTTCACTACTATTAATGAGATCTTCGATTTCTTGTTTAGATTGTTTCAGATAAAAATCACTCGATCTCAAATCGAGGATTCGGGCTGGATACTGCTAAGTCCAAACTTCGGAAAAATCATAACTTACTCATACGAAGTCAGATTTGGGCGTTTTTTATGCATGCTCTCGGTTTAACGAACTCTACAAATTTCGTTTAGATAACTAAGGCTAGATATCGTTCTATCTTAAATTCATATTTTTACGTTTTTCAGCGTCGTGCCGGTTCTGTCGCGAATCTTCGACAGGTCATAACTTCTTCGTTATAACTCGGATTTTGACATTCTTTATATCTCCAAAATC
This sequence comes from Lactuca serriola, assembly GCF_051521515.1. Lineage (NCBI taxonomy): Eukaryota > Viridiplantae > Streptophyta > Magnoliopsida > Asterales > Asteraceae > Lactuca > Lactuca serriola. The sequence goes on from NC_136411.1 coordinate 261,697,511, forward strand.
CTTGCTTCAGCCACTACAACTTTATGTAAAGATATCGGGCTTATCTCACAATTAAATTTTGATGCTTATTTTATTCTTAATTCATTTAAGCCACACAATTAAGCAATTAAGCATAAAACACATAATATTCAAATAATACATTCTTATTATTTCAAAATAGGTTACAAAGGTTAACTTAGACTATTACATTGCTATTAATGACAAGCCCAGAAACACAGGCGTTACAATTCTCTCCACCTTAGAATGATTCCATCCTCGGAATCACACATCAACAAACAAATGCGGGTAGCGACTCATCATGTCACTCTCCGTCTCCCAGGTGAATTTGGCCAATTCGTGTGTTTCCATCGGACAAGCACTAACTCGACCATCTTGCGTCGCAACTTCTTAGTCTTTCAGTCAGCAATTGCCTCTGGTTCTTGAATCAACCTTTTGTTCTCATCGATTCTCAACTCCGAAAGTGGAATCATGTCGGGAACTTCTCCCGTGGACTTCCTCAAATAACACACATGGAAAGTGTTATGAATTCCATTCAGTTCTTCTGGTAGTTCGAGCTTGTAAGCTTGGTTCCCAATCTTCTGAAGAAATTTAAATGGTCCAATAAACCTTGGACTTGATTTTCCCCTTTTTCCAAATCTTATAAGTCCCTTCCACGACGAGACTTTAAGCAAAACCGAATCTCCAACTTCAAAAGTCATCGGTCTTCACTTTTTGTCAGCATAGCTCTTTTGACGATCCTGAACGGCTAACATTCTTTCCCTAATTGTTTTCAACTTTTCAGCGATTTGATGAACCATCTCAGGTCCCATAAACTGCTTTTCCCCAGCCTCAAGCCAACAAGACGACGTACGACACTTCTGTCCGTACAAAGCTTGATAAGGTGCCATCTTTATGCTCGAGTGGAAACTATTATTGTAGGAAAATTCTACCAAAGGTAAATGTTCATCCCAGTTACCTTGGAATTCCAGGGTACATGCTCTCAGCATATCTTCAAGTGTTTGTATTGTTCTTTCGCTCTGACCATCAGTCTGCGGATTGTAAGCTGTACTTAAACACAACTTTATACCCATTTCTTCTTGTAGACTTTTCCAAAACCTTGAGGTGAAACGACTGTCACGATCCGATACAATCGTTAACGGAAGACCATGAAGCCTCAGAATTTCCTTCACGTAAGAATTCGCAAGCTTTTCCATAGACCATTTCTCATTGGCTGCTATGAAATGCGTACTCTTAGTGAATCGATCAACGACCACCCAAATCATGTCGTGACCACTTTTTGTTCTGGGCAGTTTAGTGACAAAATCCATAGCAATGTCTTCCCACTTACCCATAGGCACAGGAAAAGGTTCTAAACTCTCGTATGGTTTGTGATGTTGTGTCTTGACTCTAGCACAAGTCACACACTCGGCCACATACTTTGCAACATCAAGCTTCATCGTCGGCCACCAGTAATAGGGTTTTAGGTCCCTATACATTTTAGTGCTACCGTGATGAATCAAGTACATGGTTTTGTGAGCTTCTTCCATCAGAATTTCTCTGACTCCTCCTGTCTTAGGTATCAAAATTCGATCTTGGAACACCTTCAGTCCATGATTGTTTATACCGAACACCAACGTTTTGCCCAAACGTTCATCCTTTCGGTCATTCTTCTCAGAAGCTTCCTCTTGAGCTTTCTTTATACTTTCCACTATTGTCGAGACAACTTCAATTCTCAACGCTCTTAGCCTCTTCCTTTCAATATTGACTTTCCGACTAAGAGCATCAGCAACAACATTTGCTTTACCGAGGTGGTAAAGTATCTCACAGTCGTAGTCTTTAAGTAATTCTAGCCAGCGTTGTTGCCTCATATTCAATTCTTTCTGATTAAAGAGATATTGGAGACTCTTATGATCAATGAAAAGTTTTCACTTCGTGTGTAACATCCCAAAATTCAAGACTAAGAATTTCTTTTAAATAAACATCAATTAAAGCAAAATCATCGACTCAAAACATAATCAGAGTAGTAGTTTCCAAAACACATCTTCGTTATCAGAGTAAAACATTCCCAGTCTGACTAATCTATGGTGTGTGCCATGCGATCACCCCGAGCTCTTCCCTCCGCTACTAGAAGTACCTGAAACCAAAACTGAAAACCGTAAGCACGAAGCTTAGTGAGTTCCCCACCCTACCACATACCATGCATAACCATATACTGCACATATTGGGCCACGCCCGTTAACCTGGGCCTCGCCCCTACCTCGGGCCTCGCCCGCTACAATGGCCCCGCCGCTCCAGGCCCCGCCTGGCTTCGAGCCCCGCTCGGATACAGATCTATTTCACTCAGGCCTCGCCTGTCACAGGGCCCCGCCCACTAACATATAATAGCACATAACATATCGCATCACATCACATAAGCTAACCACATACCAACGGATCTTGTCCTAAGGCCTCGCCTATCTCTGGGCCCTGCCCTTTCCTGCTACTGATGAGTCATGGAACCCCGTCCATACTCCTGCTGATAGTGAGGTACGGGCTCAGCCCACCCTCACTTCTTCCCTAACTTGGGCCTCGCCCCTGATCTGCTGCTACTGAGTTGTGGAACACCATCCACACTCTGCTACTGGTGAGATACGGGACCTTGCCCACACTCACCTCCCTACCAGGCACATACGAGTATTACACATACAACAAGTATAAACTATCACATAAACCATTCCTTAGGCACCCGCCCTCTATTATTGGACCTCGTCCCGAATATCATACTAGCATATTGTGCCTAGGGCTAACACCCGGGTCTTCTACTCATAACTACATGGGCCGACGTTGTGGCCGTAGACCCATTCATACAAAGGGAAACTCACCTGCACTGGCTGAACTGGCTGATGAACCCACTAGCTGCTGCCCGACAACTCTCTAAACTCCTGCTCTACTCGCTCCCCGAGCTACCAATATCAATGTAACACTGAGTCTAACTAACCCCCAAAAGACAACCAAGTCAACTCTGGTCAAAGTCAAAGTCCTGGTCAAAGTCAACCTTCCAGGTCAACCCTACTCGCCGAGTCACCCTAGTGACTCGCCGAGTTCACATGTTTAGAGTCCTTCTCTTTGCGACTCGACTCGCCGAGTCAGTCCATGACTCGCCGAGTCTACCGATTTCTGAGTCCTAGCCTGTCCAACTCACCGAGTCTCCACTCGACTCACTGATTCGAGTCTCAACTTGAAGGGTTTGGGGTTTCGCGACCTGACTCACCGAGTCCAAGAACAGACTCGTCGAGTCCAAGGCAATCTTCAACAGACCCGCCGAGTTGTTCTTCCAACTCGTCGAGTTCCTGCCCAACTTCATCCGACTCGACGAGCTGTTCATCCCACTCGTCGAGTTCCTCCAAATCTTCATGCTACTCGCCGAGTCCACTCAAAGGACTCGCCGAGTTCATTCAGATCTACATACATGCAGAGGACTTTTGAGTCATGCATGGGCTCCAAACAATAGATCTACCCTCCCCAAGACTATTCCTCACGTAAAGTTGCAAACTTTACGTGTAGAGAAGGAGATCTAGGCTAAATACACCATGAACTAGGGTTTAAGGCAAAGAGGCTCCATAATCAACTCAAGAGATGATACTTTATGCTTTCCAAGACCAAAATATGCTTAGATATGAAGTAGCAACTCCAGATCCGGCTTCTAACTCAAATGGACAACTTAATCATGGCTAAAAAGCCCCAAAACTCACAACCAAAATAGATCTAGAGGGAGAGAAATGACTTAATACCTTCAAATGTACAGAAATATCTTCCCAATCCCAGATCTATAGCCCCCTTTCTTGCACCCTCAAGATCCTTCTTCCTTCTCCAAGCTTTAGTGCACTTTTCAAGGCAATAATTGGCTCAACAATGGATATGGCGGCTAGGGTTCGATGTTCTGGGTGAAAGAGGTAGTAAAGGAACCCTAGGGGAGAGAATGAGACGTTTAAATAGGCTCAAAGTCCCGAAATTAGGGTTTTCCTCGCATAGACCAGACTCGCCGAGTCCCCTTGGCCGACTCGCCGAGTCGGTCACTTACTCCTCGACCCGGACCCCGCTCGGACTCGCCGAGTTCCTCCTTGGACTCGCCAAGTCTCCTTTAAAGTTTAGGGTTTTCTTTCCATTCTTGGCCTTCAAAACTTTGGGTGTTACAACTCTCCCCCACTTAAACTAAACTTCGTCCTCGAAGTTTGCTATGGCCCACCGCCTGCGATCTGCCTCCAATATCCCACCAATTATTCCAACACCAGCTGCCTTCCTTCGCTGGCCTTCTGCTCGGTCATTCTGACTAACAATAATCCTTGCGGATAATAGACTCGGGTCAGCCTGACCCTGAACACTGGAAACACAACTTACTCACCGACAATCCTTCTGGTACACACCGAGTACTACACTGAACCTATAGGGGTTCACCCATTCTTTCCTTGCACAAATTCCTTGCCTTCCCAAGGCAAAGCTCCATAACCAACTATTTCCCCTGTCACTGTGAAGGTCCTCTCCTTCACCAACTCCATCACCCCCGCTATTTCCAGTACGGGTCATCATCGTCAGTAACCACTGACACTCCTCTCTGTCAAAACTTGGTGCCGAGCACCCCTCGATTCAACTAACTGAATTCCACCATACACTGCCTACCCGCAGTACTACTGACTGAAATTCTGCTATTCCTCATCTGCCTTCCGGATGAACTGAGGCCACCCTGGTCCCTACCAACGTATCAATGTCTGGATTACCGGCTCCCACCGGTAGCTAGTCCCGACACCACCACTAGTCGCTCCCAGCGACTTCCGAAGAAACTTTGACCACCTATAACTGCTCAATCTATTCTGCCATTCAGGCACTACAAACCTGGGATCCCCGATCCCCCAACTTGACACTAAGGTCCCTACCAGGTCCCACCTGCGCTGCTAAAACTCACGGGCCTCGCCCACGGGTCCCACCCGCCTCTATCCTTCTAGTCCCACTAGTCTAATCACTCTCGATCAGTCCTCGCCCACGGGTCTCACCCAACCATACTACTGAGCAACCCTGCTCTCAGGTCTCATCTACACTGCTAATCTCATATGGGCCTCGCCCACGGGTCTCACCCAACTATATCCTGGAGCGGCCTCTCCCAAGGTCTCACCTCTCTAGGGCTATATAGGTAAACTCCCTATCATTCTTATCCACTACCCATTCCTGATCCCTATCTGATCACTAGGAGATAAGGGCCTCGCCCCAACTTCGCTAACGAAGCTACTAAGGAATGCTACGGCTTACCCGTAGTCTTACAATGCTTCCACCACTAACCGCTAGTGAATCCTATGGCTGCCCCGTAGTCTTACATCACTTTCTACCACTGACTGCTAGTGAATGCTACGACTGCCCCGTAGTCTTACATCACTTTCTACCACTGACTGCTAGTGAATGCTACGGCTGCCCTGTAGTCTTACATCACTTCCTACCACTGACTGCTAGTACGAAGGCACCCATGTGCCATTAGCTCTCAAGATCCTCATTCCGACTCCCTCGAGTCCTACGGGCGATCCACAGCCTGAATTCCCAACCACGTACTAACCATTACCATCACACGCACTAGCTGATGGGGAGTTTCTCAAACTCCCAACCCTGAAATCCCCAATCCATCAAACGCTGAACCACTTCTTTTCCTTCTCGGAGGTCGCGCACTCATTCTGGGTCTGTGTGCTCCTACCTTTGCACACCTGGAGGATTCTCCCCCACTTCGATCTTGCTTACGCCTTGTTGCTCAATACTCAAAAAGATATCCCAATCCTTGCTACCATTCCATAATCAATTTGCTGAGGAACCCAAGCTTACCATAGCTAGGGATCTAACCAATCCATCTCTAACACTATACAACTCCAATCTAGCGAGACATACCAAGTCCCTCCTAAGCATGCTACAGTTACTGCATCCTATGTAACCTTCTCCAATAGGACACATCCCCTCACTACCATTCGAATATCCAAGGTATGCAGATGGCATATAACTCGATCACAATCAACCGTTCAAAAATAAAATACTCATACCGATAATGATGCAGAACCATAACAATATAATCATGCACAAATAAAAGAACTGAAAACAGAAATTACATACCTACAACGTCCGGTGCTGATCGCGCCTCTAAGGTAGTCATCTGAAGAGCTCTGCCTCCTACCGCAGGCGCCTCTGCATGGCCCTGACGGCCGTCTGTGATCCTCAAAGTTGCAGGGGCAGGTGCCATCACCCGTCCTGCTGAAAACAAACTGGGGCACTGGGCCTTCTTGTGGCCCTGCTGGTTGCAGTGAAAACATAACAGGTCTGATCCCTGTGAAGTGGTAACAGTACAATCCCTACTGAAATGACCAGTCCGACCGCACTTGCAACAGCCAGACTCACCACCGCTACCACTCCTGCACGCGCCCCCGTGTGCCCTGCCACACTTCCCGCACCGACTGCGGTCCTGATAATCCCTCGATCTTGAATCCGATCCCTTGGGCCTTTTGCCTGAACCTGCAGCTACCTGAACCTCATCCGGCTTCCTCTTTCGGATCTGCTCCAAATCAATTTCCCTTTCTCTAGCCCGAGAAATCATATCTTCCAGCGTCTTACAGCTGGATCTGCACACAAACTCCCTGATGTCATCCCTCAACATCTCATGGTATCGGGCCTTCTTCATCTCCTCATCCGCGACATACTTCTGTACAAGAAGAGGCCTCTCCCTGAACTTGGCGGTGATCTCCGCCACAGTCTCAGTGGTCTGTGTCAAATCCTGAAACTCCCGTGCCAACTGCTGCACCTCGATAATCGAAGAAAACTCCGCCCTGAACCTAGCCGAGAAATCGCTCCAAGTCATCGCGTCCAACGTGGCATCATCCCCTAAAGCATGACCAATCTCCTCCCACCAATCCCTCGCTCTGTCCTTCAGAAGACAGGAAGCGAGTCTGACCTTGTCCCCTTCAGGACATCGTCTCGTACGGAATGCGTTGGCAACATCAGCCAACCATCTGCTGCTAGCGATAAGGTCCCTAGCCCCATGATAATCTGGTGCCCCGCAAGCCCTGAACTCTCGAAATGTCAAGGTACGCGCTCCCATCAACGCCATCATCTCAGTACGGAAGGCTCCCAGCCTCTCATCCAAATCTCCAATATACCCTCCTTGACCGTGCCAAAGATCACAGGAGTCTGATCTAGAATATTGCGCGTAACCTCAGCTGATATCAACTCCCTCATTCGCTCCTCAAGCTGCTCGGCTCCTGAACCCGAGCCTGATCCCTCTCCTGCGCCTGATCCGCCCGCTGGTCTCTCTCGCAATGTCACCATACTGAAAATATAATACATCCACTATCAGAATACTCATCACTGCTGCGAGACCAAACACACTCCCTACTAGGTTCCCGGTCTTGTCTCGGCCTTTCCCGAATCGAGTACAAATCCTCTCCTTTCAGTAGTACGGGCCCATACTACCTTCCACATCTATCCGTACTTTCCTCAGGAATTACTTTGACTCCGCCAGGTCCCTTATCCACTACTACTGCTCCCAGCACTATCTCATCCTAGGCTTACCCTAGGGAAACCTTTGACTCAACTCAAACCAGTGCTCAGCTGCTGTAGGTCTCCTTGTGATGCCAATTAGCCATCACCTGGATACCATCACATGTGACGAGGCTTAGATAATCCTTCAAGTAAAAGACTCGTCCCTACAATGGTTGGACTCAAACAAGAGCTGCGCAATAGGACCAAGTCCAACACTTTGAGATTATTCAACCCTGATCACATGTGACGTGTCATATCCACCTAATGGCTAACTTCCATCACTCAGAATCCCACAATGCACAAAGCAAGCAGCATTCAGACAAGGGGAAAATCTAACCACAACATACTCAAGCAATCATATCCACATAGCAAGAAACTGAACTAGCATGCAACACAAACTCACAGACCCACACAAACTCATAAACTCAGGCATAACCTAAACAGACTATCCTGCTACTGTCTAATCAGCACTATCATGCAGCTCAAAACACATATAATAGGCACATAAGGCATCATCCCTAGATCCTTAGTCCTAATCTAGCATGCTGTTCTATCAACTGATAATCATAACATAAACTTGTATGGGTATTTTGGGGTACTTACTTGAGCTCGGTTGATTGCATGCACCACACCACTTTTCTCTTTTCAAAGTTCTTTTCTTTCTGAATTATTTTCGCTTTTCTAAAACTGTTTTCCTTCTCAAAACTCTCTTTTTACAAAACTGTCTTTTCATTTTGAAATCTTCCATACCAATTCCTCAGTTTGAGTTCAAACACGCCCGAGAGCATGTCTATATCCCTCAAACCAAGGCTCTGAAACCAACTTGTAACATCCCAAAATTCAAGACTAAAAATTTCTTTTAAATAAACATCAATTAAAGCAAAATCATCGAATCAAAACATAATCATAGTAGTAGTTTCCAAAACACATGTTCGTTATCAAAGTAAAACATTCTCAGGCTGACTAATCTATGGTGTGTGCCATGCGATCCCCTCAAGCTCTTCCCTCCGCTACCGGAAGTACCTAAAACCAAAACTGAAAACCATAAGCACGAAGCTTAGTGAGTTCCCCACCCTACCACATACCATGCATAACCACATACTACACATATTGGGCCACGCCTGCAAACCTGGGCCTCGCCCGCTACAAAGGCCCCACCGCTCCAGGCCCCGCCTGGCTTCGAGCCCCGCTCGGATATCATACTAGCATACTGTGTCTAGGGCTAACCCCCGAGTCTTCTACTCATAACTACATGGGCGGACGTTGTGGCCGTAGACCCATTCATGCAAAGGGAAACTTACCTGCACTGGCTGAACTGGCTGATGAACCCACTAGCTGCTGCCCGACAACTCTCTGAACTCCTGCTCCACTCGCTCCCCGAGCTACCAATATCAATGCAACACTGAGTCTAACTGACCCCCGAAAGACAACCAAGTCAACTCTGGTCAAAGTCCAAGTCTTGGTCAAAGTCAACCTTCCAGGTCAACCCTACTCGCCGAGTCACCCTAGTGACTCGCCGAGTTCATATGTTCTGAGTCCTTCTCTTTGCGACTCGACTCGCCAAGTCAGTCCATGACTCGCCGAGTCTACCGATTTCCGAGTCCTGGCCTGTCCAACTCACCGAGTCTCCACTCGACGCACTGATTCGAATCTCGAGTCGAAGGGTTTGGGGTTTCGCAACCTGACTCGTCGAGTCCAAAAACAGACTCGCCGATTCCAAGGCAATCTTCAACAGAACCGCTGAGTTGTTCTTCCAACTCGCCGAGTTCCTGCCCAACTTCATCCGACTCGACGAGCTGTTCATCCCACTCGTCGAGTTCCTCCAAATCTTCATGCTACTCGTCGAGTCCACTCAAAGGACTCACTGAGTTCATTCAGATTTACATACATGCAGAGGACTTTTGAGTCATGCATGGGCTCCAAACAGTAGATCTACCCTCCCCAAGCCTATTCCTTACGTAAAGTTGCAAACTTTATGTGTAGAGAAGGAGATCTAGGCTAAATACACCATGAACTAGGGTTTAAGGCAAAGAGGCTCCATAATCAACTCAAGGGCTGATACTTTATGCTTTCCAAGAGCAAAATATGCTTAGTTCTAAAGTAGTAACTCCAGATCTGGCTTCTAACTCAAATGGAAAACTTAATCATGGCTAAAAAGCCCCAAAACTCACAACCAAAATAGATCTAGAGGGAGAGAAATGACTTAATACCTTCAAATGTACAGAAATATCTTCCCAATCCCAGAGCTACAACCCCCTTTCTTGCACCCTCAAGATCCTTCTTCCTTCTCCAAGCTTTAGTGCGCTTTTCAAGGCAATAATTGGCTCAACAATGGATATGGCGGCTAGGGTTCGATGTTCTGGGTGAAAGAGGCACTAAAGGAACCTTAAGGGAGAGAATGAGACGTTTAAATAGTCTCCAAGTCCCAAAATTAGGGTTTTCCTCGCACAGACCAGACTCGTCAAGACCCTTTGGCCGACTCGCCGAGTCGGTCACTTACTCCTCGACCCGGATCCCGCTCGGACTCGCCGAGTTCCTCCTTGGACCCGCCGAGTCTCCCCTAAAAGTTAGGGTTTTCTTTCCATTCTTGGCCTTCAAAACTTTGGGTGTTACATCGTGCCATAGAGGTAATGCCTCCATATTTTTAGAGCAAAAGCTACCGCTGCCAACTCCAAATCATGAGTCGGGTAGTTCTTTTCATGCTCTTTCTGCTGTCGAGATGCATACGCGATCACCTTATCTCTTTGGGTCAAAACACAACCCAATCCAACCCCAGACGCATCGCTATAAACAGCAAAGTCTTCAACTCCATCGGGTAGAGAAAGTATCGATGCCTCACATAGTTTCTTCTTTAGCTTCTCGAATGCTTCTTGATACTTATCACTCCAAGCATAAGTAGCTCCTTTGTGGGTCAAAGCTGTCAATGGAGTAGCGATCGAAGAAAAGCCTTGGACAAACCTTCGGTAATATCCGGCTAATCCCAAAAAGCTTCGGATCTCCGTGGGACTTTTCGGTTGTTCCCACTTCATCACAGCTTCAATCTTTGCTGGATCAACCATTATCCCTTCCTGGTTAACCACGTGACCCAAGAATTGGACTTCTCAAATCCAAAAATCAAATTTGGAGAACTTAGCATACAACTTCTCCTTCTTCAAGACTTCTAGCACTTCTCGCAAGTGTCTGCCGTGCTCCTCTTGGCTTTTTGAATAAATCAGAATGTCATCTATGAACACTATCACAAATTTATCAAGGAACGAATTACAAACCCTGTTCATTAAATTCATGAATGCTGCTGGAGCATTGGTTAGTCCAAATGACATAACCAAAAACTCGTAGTGTCCATATCGTGTTCTGAATGCAGTCTTCTCTATATCCTTCTCTCTTACTTTCAGCTGATGATATCCTGACCTAAGATATATCTTCGAGAAATAACTCGAACCTTGTAGTTGATCGAACAGGTCATCAATCCTCAGCAACGAATATCTATTCTTTATTGTTGCCTTGTTCAGCTCTCTGTAATCGATGCACATTCTCATACTTCCATCTTTCTTCTTCAAGAATAACACTGGAGCTCCCCAGGGTGATGAACTAGGTCTTATGAAACCTTTGTCCAATAACTCCTGAAGTTGCATCATCAGTTCTTTCATCTCCTTCGGTGCTAATCGATAAGGTGCTTTTGCTATTGGCATGGTTCCTGGTAACAAGTCTATTCTGAACTCCACTTGTCTATCAGGTGGTAATCCAGGAAGATCTTCTAGAAATACTTTCGGATAATCACACACCATTGGAATATTCTGCATCACCTTCTTTTCCTTCTTAGCATCGATCATGAATGCTAAATATGATGTACACCCCTTGGTCAAACACTTTTTGGCTTTCATTAGGGAAATGATTCCAAAATTCACTCTGCGTTTATCCCCATACACCATAAATGACTCTTTCCCTGGCGGGTTCACTTTCACTATTTTCTTCTTGCATAAAATATCGGCATCATTGGCGCTAAGCCAATCCATTCCCAACACGATGTCGAAACTGTTAAGTTCGATAGACAATAATTCCTCGTGAAACTTATTCCCATTAAGGTCGATTAAGATGTTTTTCATATGATGACTAATAGGTACAAACTTGCCACTAGCAACTTCGACTACTAAAGCATTATCTAGTCTAGCAACAGGCAGAGCTAGTTTTCTACCAAACTCATGCGAAATAAAGGAGTAGTTGGCTCTAGAATCAAACAAAATTTGAGCAGGTAATTCGTTTACGAGAAAGGTACCTGAAGCGACATCAGCTTCATCTTTCGCATCCTCAAGTGTCATCTGGAAGGCTCTCGCCTTCGGCTTTGGTGGAATGTTAGGTTTTGCTGCCTCTTTTTTTCGGATGGTCCTTCAAAATGTGCCTCTCTTCGTTACAACCAAAACACATCCTTTTGTTGGATGGACACTCATTGGCAAAATGCCCAATTTTTCCACACTTGTAGCAGGTTACATCCTCACTACATTTCCCAAAGTGCTTTTTCTTGCACTTCTCGCACCATTTTGCTTCGCCTCCTTTTCCTCCAAAAATTTTCGAATCAGACTTTGAAAATTTGCTTTTCTTATTGGAACCTGAAGTTCCTTCAAACTTTCTCTTCTCGCCAACTTCAACCTTGTTGGCGGTTCTTCCCTTGATCAGGTCCTCAATAGAATTGGCATCCCAAATAGTTGCCTCTAGAGTAGGTGCGTGACGCACTGGCACATCCTACTCCCATGGGAGTCCCTTCGCATACTGGTCCGCCTTTTTTAGCTCGTCTGGGATGATAGGGTTTAGGGTTTACGCAAGGCAAAATCCATCTTATCGGTGAAGGCGTTTGTGTAATCATCGACTGTCATGCTACCTTTCATCAATGTCAGAAACTTGTTCGCTAACTCGAACATATTTTGAGCTGAGCAGAACTTGCGTTGGAACTGCATTAAGAACTCTGCCTAGGTCAACTATAGTGGCTCATTAGGGATTAAGGTCTTCCCCAGAGTGTTCCACCAACAAACAACTCTACCTCTGAACAGACGTATTGCGAAAGTAGTCTACAACTTGCCTCTACAACCACACGTCATGAAGGCTAGCTCCATTTCCGATATCCAATCCATAAATCCAATCGGATCCTCCTTTCCAGTGAAGGTCGATGGTTTGCAAGTCAAAAAGTCCTTGTACTTGCACCCCATTCCATCATTCCTTCCATCTTGGTTGTTTTGCATAACTATCGGTGGGTTGGCTTGACCAACAAATCCATTGAAGTTTCCACCTTCCGAGTGCCCTTCATTTAATTCAGGCTCTTCCATTTGAATTGACAGTTCTTCACGATTCTGTTGAAGCAACCGCCTAGTCTTTTCCATTTGACGATCCAACATTGTTTGAATCATCATTTGTACACCAGCCATTGTTATCGGCTCAGGTGCTGCTGCTACGACAGGTATTTGCTCAATCACTGGTGGTTGATTCCTGTTTTCATCAGCATTTCCAACTCCACTTCTTTTTCTCACCATTTTTGATCTATACACCGAATAAGGTGAAATTAGATCCTCATTCACGATTATCACTCCGAAACGTTTACATGCTAGTTCTAATATCGTAGTCGTACGCTTAGATTCCTACACACATAAGGTTTCCAAATCCGGTCGACAACAGACCATAGATCCGAACAAATAAAATCATATATGGCAAACATATAACATTTAGCACATAAAAGCATTTTAGGCAATTTTCCTAAAGTAAACTAGTGCTCGTGTCTAAAATATAAGAGACACACATCTCAAAATTTCACTTAGCATTCTAAGTTTAAGTCTAGAAATCCTACAAATTCCTAGTTCGCTTAAACTAATGCTCTGATACCAACTGTGACATCCCCAAAATCACGGCCATAAAAGACCGGTTTCATTTATGCTTTTAAAATAATTTCAGAGTAAATCCTTTTGATTTAAAAGAGTTGTGGAATTTGTTCCCAAAAACAAAACGTGATAAAATAATATTTACCAAAGCATTTCATAAAGAAATGTATTTTCATTATATAATCAAAACTCGGGATGTCATGTTCCGATACAAACCATAAAGCATAAACGATAACATTACAAGTCATTCAAACATATACAGACTTGTAAACAAAACAACTTGATGATTCATCCATCTTATGCCCTTGCGCCACTTCCTGTAATACAAATAAACTGAGTGGATCAGGCTTGGGAGCCTGGTGAGTATATAGGGTTTTCAACCCATAATAAATAATTAATTTAATTTCCTCAACCAACAATAACCCAAGTACCCATTCCCGTTATTCTCACTTTACGTCCCTAAAACAACTATCACAAGAGACCTAGTCTAAGAATATTTCATCGGGGCGACAACACATGCTTCGAGGATTCCTCAGCAATATAAGTCAAATAAGGCAACCATGAGGGGGATGGAATACAGTGAATGAACACCCAAGTTCATTAACACCTACAGGTTATGAGCCTGCTAGTGTTCCATGGGACTGTCTAGAAAGAGTCTGTGGTCGTCATCTAAATTCCGCTAGATGACTGGATCACAATGACATCGAGGCCTCTCATCTGTTTATCACACATCAATTATCTACCTATGTTCTACCCAACATATTAGTAGATAAAAAAATATATATGTATTTCTATACATAGTTTAAAACCCATTTAGCATGTTCATTCAATACATATTCCACATAACAGATGAGGCACACACAAATAACACGTATTTCATAGAGAATAAATCAGATCTATGAGTTAGAAGAAAGTAAATATACATTCACACATATAATCAACAAAATATACACATAACACGTATTTCGTACCAAATACTTCATAATTATGCGTTAGAAGAAAGTAACTACACACTCACCCAATCATATACTTAATATATTCAAACAATACTTGTAATATACTCGTGTTTATGAAAGGGACTATACACTCACTTGATCAGAAGATGATCGGACAGCACTATGACTTGCAGAAGTAGTATTCTTCGGTAGATCTGGAAGATCTTCACAAAAACCGGGTTCCTCGTGGACAGAGCTTCAACTTGGGAATTGCACTTCTCGGGATCTTCGAGCTTCGGGTCTCGGGATGATACCGGGGATTTGGGGGTACTTCTTTGCACGTAAATCGAGGTAATATGAGTGAGAGGAGAGAATTTGAGCAACCAAACTCGGCTGGCCCTTCAAATCCATTTATAGGGCAAAATTTGCCTTTGCCACGTCGTGGTACGGTTTACCACGTCGTGGTGGCTGGGTCGTCACTGCATGCGCCATTGCAAGTGGGTCTGGCATCATTGCAAGTGGGTCTGGCAGACCCCAGAGCACGTGCCACTTCGTGGCACTTTTACCACGTCGTGGTGGCTAACAGTTTTGGGGTTTCGCGCCCCGAATTTCATAAATTCATAACTTTCGCATACGAACTCCGTTTTCGACGTTCTTTATATCGACACGTAGGTGAGAATACGCTCTACAAATCTCGTTTAGACTCCGTTGGCTAATTTTTAATTTATTTTTAATATATTATAAATATATTAATTTTATATTATTTTTAGTAGGTCGGGACAGGAAAACTCCGTTATAAATTCATAACTTCTTCATCTGACGTCCGTTTTCGCCTATCTTTTTATCGTTTCACTAATATTAAAGACATATTCGATTCTCGTTTAGATTGTTTCGGCTAAAAATCACTCGATCTCAAATCGAGGATTCGGGCTGCATACTGCTAAGTCAAAACTTCGGAAAAATCATAACTTCCTCATACGAAGTCAGATTTGGGCGTTCTTTTTATGCACGCTCTCGGTTTAACGAACTCTACAGCTTTCGTTTAGATAACTAAGGCTAGATATCATTCTATCTTAAATTCATATCTTTATGTCTTTCAGCGCCGTGCCGGTTCTGTCGCGAATCTTCGACAGGTCATAACCTCTTCATTATAACTCGGATTTTGGCGTTCTTTATATCTCCAAAATCCTTGCTTCAGCCACTACAACTTTATGTAAAGATATCGGGCTTATCTCACACTTATATTTTGACACTTATTTTATTCTTAATTCATTTAAGTCACACAATTAAGCAATTAAGCATAAAACACATAATATTCAAATAATACATTCTTATTATTTCAAAATGGTTTACAAAGGTTAACTTAGACTATTACATTGCTATTAATGACAAGCCCAGAAACAGGCGTTACAATGTGATTGTGTGTTTGGCATGAAGAGCCTGGGGGGAGCCCATGGCATTAGATATAAGATCATGTGGGGTAGCCCATGGCAGTCCTAGGTAAAGACCATGTGGGGTAGCCCATGTCATTGGATGTAAGACCATGTGGGGGAGCCCATGGCAGTACTAGGTAAAGACCATGTGGGGTTGCCCATGGCATCGGATGTAAGACCATGTGGGGGAGCCCATGGCAGTCCTAAGTAAAGACCATGTGGGGTAGCCCATGGCACTATTACAGGTTTTATGTAGGCATGGCTTATGTGATATATGTGTAGCTTTAATTAGCTAACAGGATATGTGTATGTGTGGTAAGGTCTGGGGAACTCACTAAGAATTTCGCTTACAGGTTGTTGATTTGTTTCAGGTACATCTGAGCCCAAGGGCAAGGGCAAGGAGTGATGGAGCGGCGTGCACTCTACGGCTCTCTTTCACTGTTAGGGTTGGGCATACTCTGATGATTTGAATAAGTTGTAATGAATCGATGATTTGAAAACAATAAATGCAAGTACAGTCTGATTAGCAATCGTAGCTCTCAAAGATGCTGTCGAACTCTAATCTTATCAGTAACCTGTCCTTTAGATAAGGAATCATATGATCCTATGTTCTAGATATCGTGTGGATAATCACATGGAGCTTAGTCATACTTATTGTCCAACAATTTTTTTCTCAATCTCAGATTCATTTGACCTAGAACTTAATTGAACACATCAATTTACTCATGACCGGGCCCAACACATAAGTCAAACCAAATCATCGAGGGGCCCTGATATCGCTTTTACCCTCTTAGGATAAAAGGAACAGATAAACTTCGACTTATATGCATTTAATATTCACTAATTAAATCATACACAACAATGCGTTTTATAACATCAAGTTACTGATGCGTTTTCGCATTATCAATGCACAACCAATCAACAAACAATGAACCATATATCTAGGTTTTAAGACCATATGATATTATCGTCTTGCGATCACTTGTGATAAATTCCATGAAGTGATTCCAGCAAGCGTGGGTTTATTCCAATGCTCAAAACTTGTTCATAAGCACTCATGAATGTTGTAGCAAACCTTTGCTATGTCTAATACACTTTAGACAATCTACACACCAATGCATGACAGTCTTCATTCATATTTACTTCCAACATATGAATGACTGTGGATCGTTTGAATAATCTTATTATTTAGGAAGTCAAAACATGCAAAATGAAATAATAGGTAGACAATCAACATAAGACAATAACTTTACTCATAAATAATACTCATTTATTTAATCATCAATTGTTAATTGCATTTATCTATTACACTTTTCTAAACAATCTAATCTAAACTAATATCGTCCTTCAGCCCAATGCACCTAGCTTGCTATAAGTGCTTAACCCTACTCAGTCTCTTCGTAAGCGGATCTGCTGGGTTATCCTCTGAAGATACCCTCTTTACTATGAGAAGTCCTTCTTCCACTCGATGTCGAGTAAAGTGATATTTTCTATCGATATGTGGAGATCTACCATGATCCCTCAGTTCCTTGGTCAAGGCAACTGCTCCTTCGTTATCACAAAAAATTCTCATTGGCTCCTGTATGGATGGCACAACTACAAGGTCTCCAATGAAATTCTTCAGCCATATTGCCTCTATTGATGCTTCACTCGCTGTAATGTATTTTGATTCGCACGTTGAATTAGCTACAGTCTCTTTCTTGGAACTTTTCAAAGTCATTGCTCCTTCATTAAGGGTAAAGACCCAGCCTAATTGTGAACGGTAGTTGTCCCTGTCGGTCTGAAAACTGGCGTCACTGTACCCTCTCACCTTTAATTCATCACTCCCACTGAGGACTAGAAACCATTCCTTGGTCCTCTGAAGATACTTAAGGATATTCTTGACTGCGGTCCAATGTGCTTTGCCAGGGTTCCCTTGATATCCACTGACCAAGATCAAAGTGTAGGCCACATCAGGGCGAGTACAAGTCATAGCATACATGATCAAGCCAACTGCAGAAGCGTAAGGTACACGAATCATCTCTGCTATCTCGACTTCGGTACTCGGACTTTGAGTCTTACTCAACTTGGCATTACTTTGGAATGGTAACTCCCCTTTCTTGGAATTCTCCATACTAAAACGTTTTAGTACCTTGTCCAAGTAAGTATTCTGACTAAGTCCTATTAGTCTTTTATTCCTATTTCTCACTATCCTTATTCCTAAAATATAGGCAGCTTCTCCAAGGTCCTTCGTAGTGAAGCACTTCCCAAGCAAGGATTTTACTTCCTGCAGCGTCGGGACGTCGTTTCCTATAAGTAGTATTCCATCAACATACAATACGAGAAAGCTTACTATACTCCCACTGGCTTTGACATATACACATGATTCATCCTCGCTTCGCAGAAAACAAAACTCTTTGACTTTCTCATCGAAACAACGATTCCCTCTGTGAGACACTTGCTTAAGTCCATAAGTGGACTTCACAAGCTTACACGCTCTATTGGGATGCTTCGTATTGACAAAACCCTCTGGATGAGCCATGTAAACATCCTCAACCAACTTCCCATTTAGGAAAGCGGTTTTGACATCCATTTTCCATATTTCATAATCATGAAATGCAGCAATGGCCAGCATCACCCTAATAGACTTTATCTTCGCAACTGGTGAGAAGATCTCATCATAGTCAACTCCGGGAGTTTGAGTAAATCCATTCGCAATCAATCGCGCCTTATAAGTGTGCACATTCCCATCCATGTCGATCTTCTTCTTGAAGATCCATTTACACCCGACCGTCTTACGACCTGGTACATGATCAACCAAGCTCCAAACTTGGTTGTCATAAATGGACTGAATCTCGCTGTCCATCACCTCTTTCCACTCTACAGACTCTGGGCCTGCCATGGATTCCTTGTAGCTATTAGGTTCATCCAAATTTATTAGCGTACTATTGTTAGATAAGGTGTCTAAGTCCATAACTTATTTGGTATATACTTGACCAGACCCGGCATGGTCCATTTGGGTTGCATTTCACCCGAACAATTTATGGATAATTTTATGAGAGTTATACACATATGTTTATTAATATATTATAAGTTATAATATATTAATATGAGGTTATGTTATTTAATTAGTCTTAGTCTTAAATTAATTATGAATTAATTTAGAGATTAAAAGGAAGACTAATTAGATTATGGGCTATTGGTTTTATATGGTGTGGGCTAACACTCATTTGTTAATGGGCTAGGCTTGGATGGAAGTCCATGGATGATCCATGGAGCTTTTAACCCATGGATCCTTGGAAAAGGAAAGGTCATGGGTTATTAGGGTTTCACCCTAACCATGTACACTATATAAGCATGCTTATGGTGCATGAAATGGCAACTAGTGAACTAGTGTGTGTGTGCTTGTGTGTGGCCGAAAGTTAGTGTGTGTATACACTCTCTCAAGTTTTCCAAGTGTTTGTGGTGATTTGTGATTCCATTTGAGGCATTCACACTATTGGTGCTTGGCCCTCAAACTCCTTAAGAATCAAACTCATCAAAAAGGTATGTAATCTCTTCTAACTCTTTTATGTTGAAATGTTCCCCATGCCATGTTAGATAGGTTATGAACCTTGGAAAATTATTATTTTGCATGTATTTAGACAAACATAGATCCAAGGTTTATTAGGGTTGCATGCACACTTAGGAAGTGTTAGATTGCTCAAAACCCAACAGTGGTATCAGAGCATAGGCTTGCTTGTTTGATACTTGATGCAAAATAGTTGAAAAAGTCGAAAAACTTGCTGTCTGCCTGATGAACTCGCCGAGTCCATGGGGGGACTCGTCGAGTTCATGTGTATCTTCAACCTACTCGCCGAGTAGGTTCATGCACTCGACGAGTAGGAGCGACAGAGTGTAGATTTTCGACTTTTACTGTTGGAAATGGACTAGAAACATTACCCTAAACTGTTTTGGTGTTTTAAAACTTGTTTTAGTTGGTGTAATGGTTGTTCTAATCCATTTACAATAGCATATATCAAAATTCCATGATTTTTATGTGGTCATATAATTCTTGAAATTTTGATGATCATGTTCATGTTCTTATGAATTTAGAAGATGATAGGAATTATTTGCTGAATTGTTTAGAATTAATTCTTGATCATTTATGTGTTTTAATGGAGTCCATAATTTGTCCTCAAGTTATGGATATCCAAAGGTCACTTTCTTTAACACACACATTTAAACACATAAGTTACATGAAAATGAAGAGTCTTCATTTTTATGAACCTTTAATTCATATGTTATGAAATGAAAAGTTTTGGATAGTTACAAAACTTGTCCTCAAGTTTTGGAATTGTAAAGTTTCACACACTTTAATAAACTTTAATTCCATCCCTTAGAGTTTTAATAGTTAAAATTCAACCCTTATACTATTTATAACATTAATGGTTAATTATTATATATATGTATAAGAATAAGTCGTTCTACCGTTAGTAGGCCTCATTCACGAAGCCGGTCTATAAGTTGGGTATAAGGTTGTTGCCTATAAAATGGCGACTTAATGGGTGTCCACTCTCACCCACCGCTTGCTTGACTGGTGGAGGGTCGTTAGCCGAACGGGTAGGACAATGACTTTAAATCCTCATTAAAAGTATAGTGATTATTATAAAGTAACTAAACCTTTTTAATTCCCAATCTTAGTTATTTTAGGAAAATATGAACATGGTGCTAGTCCATGGAATTCACACTTTGTACCTTACCAAGTCGTTGGTGGAGCGTGTGTGGTTAACCGGCACACTAACTTGGACTGGTAAGGATCACGAAGGGTGACTTAATGTTTGTCATAGATCAATGGAGCGTGTGTGGTTAACCGGCACATTGATTAGGTGATAATATTAAGGGTACCAAGTGAATTAGCATGGTTATTCACACCTTGTTTTGTGATCCTCGGCATCCCAGTCACAAAACTTGAAGGGCACAATCGAGATTGAAACATGCCATTGAAAAGTTCAATGAATCTCAAAAGAATCTAGGAATTTCAAATCCAATTAAAACCTAATAATTCTTTTTGTTTTTCATGGTGGAAATTGGTGAATCGTCATTCACCTACCTTTCAAATATATTATTACTTAGATTACGGCATCCCTCTTCTAAGTGTAATATATTGTGATTGGGTCCTAGCCTTAATATTACATTTGGGTGTCTTATTAAGGATTCTATATATCTAATCTAAACTTGCCTTCTTCTTTCAGATGTCTTCCAACACTAATGCTTCAGGATCTAACCCAACTGGTTCTTTCTCTCTCAAGAATCTTTGTGGGAGAGTCATCTTTGATGGTTCCAACTTCATGGATTGGATTAGGAACATCAGGATGGTTACTCGTTATAAGGACAAGGAATATGTCCTCGATAAGGAGTTAACAGAGCTTGATGAGTCTACTGCTACTCCTGAGGAGATCGCTGAATTCAGGACACATGAGAGAGATGCTACAAAGGTGGCACGTATCATGATGGCCACGATGACAGCCGAGCTCCAAAAGTCATATGAAGATTTCTACCCTTTTGAGATGCACCAAGACCTGATGGAAAGGTACCATCAGAGTGCTCGTCAGGAGCGGTATGAAATAATCTCCTCCATAATAGCTACCCGCATGAAGGACGGTGATTCCGTCACGGCTCACATGCAAAAGATGCAAAGGTATGTGGACCGTTTGCTGAAGCTGAATGTGAACATCCCTGAGGAGTTGGCAATTGACATCATTTTGCATTCCTTACCTTCTTGTTATGACCAATTTCGTATGACATATCATATGAACAAGGAGGAAGTTACCCTCAGCAAGCTTCAAGGACTCTTGAAGACCGCTGAAACCGGTCTTAAGGGCAAGGCGGTTGTTACCTCTACTACTCCTACTCCAACATCTAGCCCTGTTTTGGCTATCGGGCAAGGCAAAGGGAAAAAGAGGAAGCACCCTTCGAAGGGTACAAAGGGAAAGTCTCTTGAAGGCTCCTCATCGAAGACCAAGAGCGGTTCTATCACTCCTTCTGCCATTCCCAAGGATGTTGAATGCTTTTATTGCCATGAAAAGGCACACTGGAAGCAAAACTGCCCTAAGTACTTGCAGGATCTAAAGGATGGGAAAGTGAAACCCACCTATGCAGGTATTTACACTATATTGTCTAATTACTCATCATATTCTAACTCTTGGGTGCTTGATACAGGATGTGGTATTCACATATGTTCTGATATGCAGGGCCTAAGAAGAAGTGAGGATGTGGAGCACGGGAAGATAAACTTGATCATGGGGAATAGGAAGGCTTCACCTGTTTCCAAGATTTGAGTTTATACTTTGTTGCTTAATAATGGGTTAAAATTAGATTTGAATAAATGTGTGTACTCGTCTGAAATGGCGAGGAATATTATTTCTTTTCATGCTTTGTACAAACAAGGTTTTACCTTTTCGTTTGATAATGAATGTGGTGGTATTAATGCTTTCTTTAAAAATGTGTTTTATTTTAAAGCGTTACATCGGATGATAGTTGTGAATCTTGTCTTCTTGGAAAGATGACAAAATCACCCTTCACTGGAACTTGTGAAAGGGGTGAGGGTTTGTTGGACCTAATACATACTGATGTATGTGGGCCATTCAAAACCACCACAAGGGATGCTAATCGGTATTATGTGCCTTTTATTGATGATTTTAGTAGATATGGGTATGTCCACTTAATCAAACATAAGTCAGAAACCTTTGAAAGGTTTAAGGAATTCAAACGGGAAATAGAAAATCAATTAGGCAGGAACATTAAGATGCTTCGATCCGATCGAGGTGGTGAGTATCTTAGTACCGAGTTCCTTGACTATCTTAAGGAGTGTGGGATTGTCTCACAATTGACTCCTCCCAGAACACCACAGCTGAATGGTGTAGTTGAGAGGCGTAATCGAACCTTGTTGGACATGGTACGCTCTATGATGAGTCGAGTTTCGTTACCAATCTCTTTTTGGGGGTATGCCTTAGAGACTGCCGCCCATATCCTTAATCTAGTCCCTACAAAGAAGGTTACCAAAACACCTCATGAGATGTGGACTGGGAAGGTTCCCAATTTGAACCACATCAAGATTTGGGGTTGCGAGGCTTTCGTGAGGCGTGAGACTCATGATAAGCTCGAACCCCGAAGTGAAAGGTGTATTTTCATCGGCTACCCACATAAATCCTTCGGTTACCTCTTCTACAGACCCAGTGAGAATGTGGTCTTTGTAGCAAGAAGATGGGTCTTTCGTGAGAGAGAATTTATAAGCCAAGGAGACAGTGGGAGGAAAATTGATCTTGAAGAAATTCAAGAAGCAATTGGTGAAGGAACCTCAGACACTAGCAATCAACCTGAGGAGGAAACTCCTATTGAGCAAGTTGACATGTCTGTACCTCCGAGGCGTTCCACACGGGTTAGGAACACACCTTCGTTTTATTATGGCTTTCATATTACTACGGAAGGTGATACGTTTATCAGCGATAGTACACTGGTAAATTTGGATGAACCTAGCAGTGTTAAGGAAGCCATGGCAGGCCCGGAGTCTGCTAAATGGAAGGAGGCTATGGACAGCGAGATATAGTCCATGTATGACAATCAAGTTTGGAACTTGGTTGACAATGTACCAGGCCGTAAAACAGTCGGGTGCAAATGGATCTTCAAGAAGAAGACCGACATGGAAGGAAAAGTGCATACTTATAAGGCTCGACTGGTTGCGAAGGGTTTTACTCAGACTCAGGGTATTGATTATGATGAAACCTTCTCGCCGGTAGCAAAGATTAAGTCTATTAGGGTTATGCTAGCCATTGCAGCATTTCATGATTATGAAATATGGCAAATGGATGTCAAAACCGCTTTCCTTAATGGAAAGTTGGCTGAGGATGTGTACATGAATCAGCCAGAGGGTTTTGTCAGTGCAGAGTACCCTAATAGAGTATGCAAGCTTGAGAAATCCATTTATGGATTAAAACAAGCATCTCGTAGCTAGAATCTTTGTTTTGATGAGAAGGTAAAAGAGTTTGGCTTCTCAAGAAGTGAAGATGAGTCTTGCGTGTATGTCAGAGCTAGTGGGAGTATAGTTAGCTTCTTGGTACTGTATGTGGATGACATACTACTTATAGGAAATGACATCCCAACCTTGCAGGAGGTTAAGTCCTGGCTTAGGAAGTGCTTTGCTATGAAGGACCTAGGGGAGGCTACCTATATCCTAGGGATAAGGATATTAAGAGAAAGGAGTAAGAGACTAATTGGACTTAGTCAGAGTATCTACTTGGATAAGGTGTTGAAAAGGTTCAACATGCAGAATTCCAAGAAAGGAGATTTACCGATCCAAAGCAATGCCAAACTGAGTAAGACTCAGAGTCCAAGTACAGAGGCAGAGATAGCTAAGATGAGCCAACTACCGTATGCTTCCGCTGTTGGCTCGATCATGTATGCAATGACTTGTACCCGCCCTGATGTGGCATTTGCTTTGAGCATGGTCAGCAGGTATCAGGGGAACCCTGGCAAGGCTCATTGGACCGCGGTAAAGAACATTCTCAAGTATCTGCGGAGGACTAAGGATTGGATCCTTACCCTTGGTGGGAGTGATGACTTGAGAGTATTAGGGTATAGTGATGCTGGTTTTCAGACTGATAGGGATAATTTCTGCTCTCAGTCGGGCTGGATCTTTACCTTAAATGGAGGGGCAATTTCTTGGAAGAGTTCCAAGCAGGAGACGGTGGCTGATTCGACTTGTGAATCAGAGTATATAGCAGCGAGTGAAGCAGCGAAGGAGGCGATATGGCTAAAGAACTTCATCAGAGACCTTGGAGTTGTACCAGCTATTAAGGAACCTATGGAGATTTTCTGTGACAACAATAGTGCGGTTGCCTTAGCCAAGGAACCAAGAGATCATGGCAGATCCCGACACATTGGCAGAAAATATCACTTCATAAGACACAAGATTGAAGAAGGACTCCTCGTGACAAGGAGGATATCGTCGGATGAAAATCCTGCAGATCCCCTTACGAAGGGACTGACGAGGGTTAAGCATTTTCAGCATGCGAGGCGCATTGGGCTGAGGGACGATATTAGTTTTACAGATTAGATAGTTTTCCTGAAACTTGTAAAATGTAATCGACGTTTGATGATGAATAAAATTTGTGATTTATTTATGAGTAAAGTGTTACTATCATTGTCAATTATTTACTATTGTTTCAGTTTTGCATGTTTTGACTTCCAGAATAATTAATTTATTCAAACCTCCACAATCGGTCATACGTCGGAAGTAGGTATGAATCAAGATTGTCATGAATTGGGTTTGTAGATGGCTAAAGGTGTTTAGACATGGCAATGGTTGCTGCAACATTCATGAGTACTCATAAGTTATGAGTATTGGTATAAACCCACGCTCACTTGAATCACTTCATGGAATTTATCTCAAGTGATCGTGAGACGATAATATCATATAAGTCTTCAAACCTAGAGATATGAGTTGTTACCTATGAGTTGGTTGTGCATTAATTGCACGTAAATGCATCAGTAACTTGATGTTATAAAACGTGCCTTTGTGTACAATTCAACAAGTAGTAGAACAAGCATATGAGTCGAAGTTTATCTGTTCCTTCTAGAAATAGAAGCGATATCTGGGCCCCTCGATGATTTTGTGTTGACCCATGTACCGGGCCCGGTCAGAACTAAACTGATGTGTTCAGCAAAGTTCTTTGTCAAACAAATCGGAAATCGAGAAACAACTGCCAGACAATAAGCAAGACATAGTTCCATGTGTTTGTCCGGCTGATATCATGAGAACAGAGGATTATATGGTCACTTGTCTTAAAATGGCGCTTCATAGTTCAACAGAGTTTTCGAGAGCTACGATTGTTGGTTGGTTCCTGAAGTTATATAGGCAAATAGAGTTATTAGACTTATCCAAGTGGGAGTCTGTTGGATAAGGTGTCTAAGTCCATAACTTATTTGGTATATACTTGACCCGACCCGACATGGTCCATTTGGGTTGCATTTCACCCGAACAATTTATGGATAATTTTATGAGAGTTATACAAATATGTTTATTAATATATTATAAGTTATAATATATTAATATGAGGTTATGTTATTTAATTAGTCTTAGTCTTAAATTAATTATGAATTAATTTAGAGATTAAAAGGAAGACTAATTAGATTATGGGCTATTGGTTTTATATGGTGTGGGCTAACACTCATTTGTTAATGGGCTAGGCTTGGATGGAAGTCCATGGATGATCCATGGAGCTTTTAACCCATGGATCCTTGGAAAAGGAAAGGTCATGGGTTATTAGGGTTTCACCCTAACCATGTACACTATATAAGCATGCTTATGGTGCATGAAATGGCAACTAGTGAACTAGTGTGTGTGTGCTTGTGCGTGGCCGAAAGTTAGTGTGTGTATACACTCTCTCAAGTTTTCCAAGTGTTTGTGGTGATTTGTGATTCCATTTGAGGCATTCACACTATTGGTGCTTGGCCCTCAAACTCCTTAAGAATCAAACTCATCAAAAAGGTATGCAATCTCTTCTAACTCTTTTATGTTGAAATGTTCCCCATGCCATGTTAGGTAGGTTATGAACCTTGGAAAATTATTATTTTGCATGTATTTAGACAAACATAGATCCAAGGTTTATTAGGGTTGCATGCACACTTAGGAAGTGTTAGATTGCTCAAAACCCAACAACTATCACTAATATACGTATCACCCTCGGTAGTTATATGAAAACCATACAATACGGGTGGAACACCAACTCTACTGGAACGTCTAAGAGGTAATGATTCGTCAATCGGTTCAACCGAAGTTTCCTCCTCCGGTTGAACGCTAGCTTTAGAGGTTCCTTCATCGCTCGACTCTTAAAACTTATCAAGATCGATTTGCCTCCCACTGTCCCCTTGGCTTATGAGTTCTCTCTCTCGGAAAACCCCTCTCCTCGCAACGAAGACAACATTGTTACTCGGTCTGTAGAAGAGATATCTGAAGGAGTTCTGCGGGTAGCCGATGAACATACATCGCTCACTATGAGGTTCGAGCTTTTCATGAGTCTCTCATCTTACGAAAGCCTCGCAACCCCAAACCTTGATATGTGCTAACGTGGGAGCCTTCCCTGTCCACATCTCGTGAGGTGTTTTGGCAACCTTCTTTGTAGGGACTAAGTTAAGGATATGGGCAGCAGTCTCTAAGGCGTACCCCTAAAATGAGATATGTAGTGAAGCACGACTCATCATGGAATGAACCATGTCCAGCAAGGTTCGATTACGCATCTCAGCCACACCATTCAACTGCGGTGTCCTAGGTGGCGTCAATTGCGAAACTATTTCGCATTCCTTGAGGTAGTCGTGGAATTCAAGACTCAGGTAATCTCCACCTCGATCGGATCGAAGCATCTTGATTTTCCTACCCAACTGATTTTCCACTTCTTGTTTAAACTCTTTGAACTTTTCAAAGGTTTATGACTTGTGCTTGATTAAGTAGATATACCCATATCTGCTATAATCGTTGGTGAAAGTCACATAGAAGCGGTTCGCATCCCTTTTGGTGGATCTAAAGGGCCCACACACATCTATGTGTATGAGATCCAATAAACCCTCACCCCTCTCACAAGTGCCAGTGAAGGGTGACTTGGTTATCTTTCCAAGTAAACAAGACTCGCACACGTCGTCGTCCCTAAGGTCGAATGACTCCAACACTCCATCCTTTTGGAGTTGGGCTATGCATTTCTTGTTGACATGTCCAAGACGACAATGCCACAAGCATAATTTATCGATACTATTGGAAGAATCGACACACAACACATCATTTCCTAAGTTATCTACAACCATCACAGTCTCATATATTCCATTACAAGGCAATGCTTCAAAATATAAAACATTATTAAGATAAGCATAAACTGAACCTTTTTCATTATCAAATGAATATCTAAAACCTTGTATATATAAAACATGAAATGAAATGATGTTTCTTTCCATATCTGGCGAATAGCAACAATTGTGTAAATCTAAACCTAATCCGTTACTAAACACTAAGGAATAAACTCCAATCTTGGTGACAGGCGACGATCTTCTGTTTCTCATGATTAGATTTATCCTTCCTTCCTCCACATCCATATTTCTTCTTAGTCCCTGCAAATCAAAACATATGTGAAAACCACATCCTGTATCAAGAACCCAAGAAATAGCATGTGATGAATCATTAGATTTAATAGGATAAATACCTGCAAAATATGGCTTGATCTTGCCTTCCTTGATAGCTTGCAGATATTTCGGGCAGCTTCTCTTCCAATGCCCTATCTTGTGGTAGTGGTGGCACTCTGCCTCCTTAGGGTTGGAGTTGGGCTTAGCAGAACCAACTTTGGTTCCACTAGAAGAGGTGTCATCTTGGGACTTTCCCTTGTGGTGGATCTTAGAGGGAGCCTTCCTCTTCTTACCCTTCCCTTGACCTATATCCAAGACATGCGCAACAGTGGGAGTGGGAGTCGGTGCAATAGACTTATCCTTGAGATTGCTCTTAACAATCCTTAGTAAGCCTTGAAGCTTACTCAAGGTGACTTCTTCCTTGTTCATGTGGTAGGTCACGCGGAACTGATGTAGCAGGGAGGAAAGGAGTGAAGATAATGTCGATTGCCTGCTCTTCATCGAAGTTAACATTTAACTTCATCAGGCTATCAACATATCTTTGCATCTTTTGCAGATAGGCGGTAAGGGACTCTCCATTACCCATTTTGGCAGTGATCATCGAAGTGATGATCTCATACCTTTCTTGCCTAGCGCTTTGGTGGTACCGGTCCATCAAGTCTTGATGCATTTCATATGGGTACATGTCCTCATAGGGCTTTTGAAGTTCGACAATCATGGTCGCCAGCATGATGAAATGGACTTTCGTGGCATCATGCTCGTGGGCCTCAAAGGTGGCGATCTCATCGGGAGAGGCAGTGTTAACATTGATCTCCTTCAGCTTCTCATCGAGGACATATTCTTTGTCCTCGTAGCGAGTGACCATTCGAATGTTACGGATCCATTCATTGAAATTGGACCCGTCGAAAATCACTCTACCACATAAGTTCTTAAGTGAGAATGAGCCTGAGGAGTTGGAGCCGGAAGCATTGTTGACGTTCGACATCTAAAATAGAAAAGGAAAAAGTTTGATTAGAAATGAATCCCCAATTAAACATCCAAATGAGAAATTAGGGCTAGGATCCAACAACATTATTTACAAATTAGAAGAGGGATGCCGTAATCTAACAGACAAATAATTTGAAGGTAAGTGAATGACGATTCACTAATTCTCCACCATGAAAAACGAAAAAGAGATTAATTTTTTAAATGTATTGAAATATCCTAGATTCCTTTGAGATTCATTGAACTTTTCAATGGCATGCTTAAATCTCGATGTACCCCTATAGTTTGTGACTTGGATGCTGAGGTTCACAAAGCGGGTGTGAATAACCATGCAAATTTACATGGTGCCCTCATTGTTATAGTCACCTATTTGATGTTCCGGTTAGCCACACACGCTCCATTGAACTATGAAAAACAATGAGTCACCCTTTTCCACCTATGCTTAGAGTCCAATTAGTGTGCCGGTTAACCACACACGCTCCACTAACATCTTAGCAAGGGTGCAAAGTGTAATTTCATGGAATTGCACCAATTCATTTCTCCTAAAGTAACTAATATTGGTAATTGTTGTAAAACATTTAGTTACTTTTATAATTCATTATACTTTTAATGAGGAAGGGTTTGCCCTATCCTACCCGTTCGGGTAACGACCCTCCACCAATCAAGGAAGCGGTGGGTGAGAGTGGCCACCCATTAAACGGCCATTTTATAGGCCATAGCCTTATACCCTCCTTATAGATCGGCTTCGTGAATGAGGTCTACTAACGGTAAGACTAGCATTTTAAGTTTATATATATATATATATATATATATATATATATATATATATATATATATATATATATATATACTAATATTGTAATATTATAATAGTATAGGGTGTATTTTAAACATTTCAAAATATTAGGGTTTTAATTCAATTTAAAATTTTTCAAAATTTAAAACCTTTTAATTTTAAAATTTTAAATATTAAAACTCTTGATTTAATAATGATCCCAAAATTAAACAATTAATTTTAATTATCAAATCTTGAAGGATTATCTTTTAAATTAAACAATTAATTTAACCTAATCCCTTAAATCCCCTAAAATTCAAAAATATGGGATGGGATAATTCAAAATATTTAATTACCAAATTCAACTATTAAAGAGATAATCCCAAGATATGGCATTATCCTAATCCCTAGAATTTAGGGATTTTATCTTGGGTAGGAGGCCAAATTCGAAACCCTAGGGTTGGCAAACCCTAGAATTCGAAATCTTGGGGGTTAAGGAAAGGGTTAGGGAAACCTTTATCAAATTTCGAAATTCAGGGTTCAAGAACCCTAATTTTGATAAACATGCCTCCTAGGGTTTATTGGCCATAAACCCTAAAGTGTCAAATTCATACATTTGTATAATGCTAATTGAAAACAAAAACCAAATGCTTTGATACCACTAATGGGTTTTTAACAAACAATCCTATGTGTGCATGCAACCCCAGATACGAATCTGTGTTTTCACTATTAGATACACAACATTATGAACACATGAAGAGCCCTAGAATGCTCCTAGTAATTTCGAAATTCATGAAGGAGAATGGATTACATACCTCTTGTTGTTATGTTGTAATAACAACGTATATCTTGAATCTTCTTGTCTTTGAAAGCAAGTACCACAAGTGTAGTACCTCTAATGTGTCACAAACACCAAAAGAAAGTGGAGAGGAAAGAGAGAGAGAGAGAGAGGGGGGGGGGAGAGGCAAAAAATCGGCCCTAGGAACTTCTAGGATCAAGTGACCAATTTCCCTAAGCCAAGGGGTCTTTATATAGGTGTAGGGATTAGGGTTTCAGTCCTTATCCTTATCTGATTACTTGCCTACCAAGCAGTCCAAAGGATAACCCTAGAACCATATCATGGATGAATTCTAAGGCTTTATCCCCTTGAATTCGTCCACCCTATCCAGTAGGGCATCCTTTGCCCTACTTTGCAACTATCACATAATTACAGTTCTGCCCCTTAGTTTAGTTAACTTTTTTTAATCACAAAATTAATTCTTAATTAATTCTTGACCAATGTTAACTAAATAAATATGATTTCTCTTTTAATATATTATTCTTATAATATATTAATAAACCATAACAACCTCTTTCTCTATTATTTCTCTAGTCAAGTTGTTTTGGTGAAGGCAACCCAAAAGGACCATGCACAACCGGGTCAAGTACTTACCAAATATGGTTACGGGCTTAGACACTAATCCAACAATTATGGCCCTTCCAACCAATACTATATTTCTAATTGTCTACACGCAACCAATTCCTTTGGTATAAACTTAGAATGTTCTTGATAGTTGCTGAACTTTAGTCACACAAAGTTCTAGTCCTTTTTCCCTCTCAATGTCCAAGGCATTTGGAAGAATCAAAACAAGTGTATATTATAGCATATGCAGTCCTACATCCAAAGCATATATGTCTCGATTCATAATGTTTTACATAAAGATATGATATATGTTCAGTCTCTTGCTATAATATTTTCTATATATCGAATTTCCTACGTTGAAATCATTTCAACATGATATTCATATATGTCCAAGGCTAAGTTTTATTATGCAATCTAAACTTTTAGATTCGAAATGAAGTACGAGTACCCTCTCCTATAAGCCTTACTATAGTGAAACAATTTCCAAACTTTACAACTTTCAAATTTGTAGGCTTTGTTTCCTACAAATAGTATTGCCAACTTGCAACACTTAGCATAACAATTATGCTCCTAATAGCATAACAATTATGCTCCCACTAGCTTTGACATTTACCGTAACACCGTAAATTTTCAAACAAAAATTTCATCTTAAAATCACATAAATCTCATCAACACATTTCACAAAAATCCCCAAAATGTCAAATGATCAAAACACATGTTCATAATTGTTTGAATAAAATCCAGGATCCTCAAAACATAACTCCATGATCCATCTCGTGTGTACATTCAAGTTGACACCTTCCTGTGATCCTGAGAAGTACCTGGAACACATAACACATAACACGGTAAACACGAAGCTTAGTGAGTTCCCCAAAATACCACACACATCTCATTATCTCGAATAAGACCCTCCGGTCAATGTGTCTCAATGAAACCCTCCGGTCCCACAACTCGGGTGGCTTCTCCGATCCTAACTTAGTAAGCTCAGAATATTACACAACATAAATCACAAAGACATAATGCAGGATATCACAATAATCAACAAAACATTCAGGACCCTCCGGTCGCACTAAATTACCACTCAAGGTAAGTATAGTGAGAAGACTCATCTCGTAAGTAAGCAAATAAACCTCGTACACGAATCACCAATCTAGCCTCTGCCTAACACATACGATAATTATCTCTAATTAACACTTCAATCACAACTCTAAATAAACCAAGCTATTTCTCTCTCCAATCTCTTGGGATGGGCAAAAGACCATTTTACCCCTCCATGGTCTCCATAATCCATGACTTGACTAAAACCTAAAGTCAACCGAAGTCAACACTCGAGTCAACAGTCCATGTTGACTCGACTCATCGAGTGCATCTATGTGAATCGTCAAGTCCCCTCGTTCCTTCCGAAATGTCATGGAAATCCAACTTAACTCATCGAGTTGTCCCATCAACTCGTCGAGTTACTGATGTCCAGACTCGTCGGGGAAAACCCTAGCCGACTCGTTGAGTTGGCTCATCAATTCGGCGAATCCTTTAAGTCTATTTTCTCATTCAGACGTTTTAAGGCAGAGTTACAAACCTAAACTCTAGATCTAGCCTCCCAAGGCTGAGATACCACGTAAAGCTGCAAGCTTTATGTCCATGCATGGCACTTAGGGCTTGAAATGCCAAAACAAGTTCTATTTAGGGTCCTAAGCATAAAATCTCTACTCTAGCTTGATAAAGCTTGGACCTTTGGGCTCAAGGGACCTCATAAGCTCCAGATCTGAAGTCTAAATCTCTTGGCAAGCTCAAAATGCTCAAAGTTCTCAATGAAAGATGAAAAAGCCCTAAAACCTATTAAACACGAGATCTAATCAAAATAATGATCAGGGTGGTGACATTTACCTTCAAAAAGAAGCTGAGGATGGATAAACATTGGATCCAACAGTGCCTTCTCGTTCAAGGCCTTGATTCTCTTTTCTTCTCTTCCAAAAGTGCACTAGAATGCTCAAAGTAGCCATTCTCTGTCTCTCTGTCTCTCTCTCTCTCTCTCTCTCTCTTAGATCGATCTAAATGATTAGGGTTTCACACAGGGGAGTAAGGTGACATGGGAGGTGGAAATGAGGGCTTAAGGGCCTTTAAATAGGACACAACACCGGGAAATTAGGGTTTCCTCTCAGAATGCCAATAATCGTCGAGTCGGTCGTAAAACACATGCGGCCAAAACCCTCTCCACTCGACGAGTTAGGGCCTCCAACTCGTCGAGTTGCTCATTCAAAATCATGAAAATTATATAAGTATTATACTTGGGAATCGGGATGTTACATTTACCCAGAAATTAACTAGACTTCTAGAAATCAATACTCTTGAGTTTCTTACTAAAGTAAAAATTTCTGATATACGATGCTACGATAAGTCTCTAACTAGACTTCTCAAGCTTATACACCTTCATTAGATAGCATATATATATATATATATATATATATATATATATATATATATATATATATATATATATATGTGTGTGTGTGTGTGTGTGTTTAAACCCTTTTAGAACTTATTGTTGGATATAGTGTTTAATTCCATAACTTTATTTGGTATGTACTTGACCTGACCCGACATGGTCCATTTGGGTTGCATGGCATTGAAATACTTGGATAGACAAAATAAGAGAAAGGACACTTGTGATTATTAATATATTATAAGTTCTAATATATTAATAATAGTATTATTTAATTAATATTGATCAAATATTAATTTAGAATTAATTTGGTGATCAAAGTGAGACTAATTAAATATATAGGGTTGATTATGACAACCATCTAATCTTTTATGGTGGATTAATGATCCATGGTTCATGGAGTTGAGTTATAACCATTTGGAGCTCCATGGATAATTAATGGGAGTTACTAACCCATGGATCATTAGAAATGAAGAGTCATGACAATTAAGGGTATTCATGTGTAAACCCTAATTGTGACAACACTATAAAAGGAACCCTACGGCTAGCAAAATCGGCACCTAGAGTATTGTAAGAGGCAATAACCGATTTTTGAGTGCAAGTGTGTTATGTCAAGTTATTCCCAGTCTTGTAGTGTTGTGTGAAGCATTTGAGGCACAACATTTGGGGTGCTAGGCTCACAAAGTCTTCAAGGAATCCAAGCAACAAGAAAGGTATGTACTTCTACTAGTTTTTGTATTACATATTCCCAATACCATGCTAGATAGGAAGTAAACCTTGAAAAATCAATTTGCATGTATATTAGAGAAAACATAGATTCAAGGTTTATAGGGTTGCATGTACACCATAGGAGTGTTAGAATGCTCAAAACCCATCAGTGGTATCAGAGCCTAGGATTGTTTTCTGTATACTTGATGCAAACTGCTTGAAAAAATTGAAAAATTGCTCACTGTTCGACTGGACTCACCGAGTCCATGGGGAGGACTCGACGGGTCCATGACCAAATTCATCCTACTCGTCGAGTAGGTTCGTGCACTCGACGAGTAGGTGCATGTTGGGCAGTTTTCCGAAATTTGTTGTTGGAAATGGGCTAGAATCATTATCCCAAACTATTTTGGACTTGTGAAATCTATTTTTCAAAGTGGTAATGATTATGTTAACCCATTTCAAATGACTATTATCAATTTTCAACTTTCATATGTGTTAATATGTTTTCTTGAAATTGATTTGATATGAATATTTGTTCTTATGAGTTTTAGAAGATCATAGGAATTGTGTGTAACCTACATGCTTGTTTAATTCATGATCTTAATGCCAATGATGGTGTTCATAACTTGTCCTCAAGTTATGGAAAACCAAAAGTCACTTCTTTAAAAGTTGTATTAAAGAATAGTAGGTTTCATAAAATGGAGAGTCTTCAATTTTATGAACCATTAAAACTCATAAGTTACAAATTGAAGAGTCTTGAAATAGTTTAAAAACTTGCCCTCAAGTTTTGCAATTTGTAAAGTCTTACACATTAATTCTTTAATTCCAAATTAAGCCTTATATTTATAAAAAGTTTAAAAATCAACTCTTATACTATTATTATAATCTTACTTATATAGATATGTATAAGAATATGTCACTCTTACTGTTAGTAGGCCTCATTCACGAAGCCAATCTATATGGGGGGTATAAGGTTACTACCTATAAAATGGCGGTTTAATGAGTCTCCACTCTCACCCACCGCTTCCTTGACTGGTGGAGGGTCGTTAGCCGAACGGGTAGGATATGACTTTAACTCTCATTAAAAGTATAATGAATTATAAAGTAACTATACATTATCAATTCCCAATCTTAGTTACTTTAGGAAAATGTGAAATAGGTGCTAGACCATAAAATTACACTTTGTACCTTACCAAGTCGTTAGTCGAGCGTGTGTGGTTAACTGGCACACTAACAAGGACTAGTAAGTGTGGCCAAGGGTAACTTGACTTTATTATAGATCGGTGGAGCGTGTGTGGTTAACCGGCACATCGATTAGGTAATATAGTTAAGGGTACCAAGTCAATTTGTATGGTTATTCACACCTTGTTTGTGATCCTCGGCATCCCAGTCACAAACTTGAGAGGGCACAATCGAGATTCAAACATGCCATTGAAAAGTTCAACGTATCTCAAAAGATCTAGGAATTTCATATCCAATATAACCTAATAGTAAAATATTTCGTTCTTACGGTGGAAATTGGTAAATCATCATTTACCTACCTTCAGATATTTTATAGCTTGGATTACGACATCCCTCTTCCAACTATAAATAGTTTGTTGGATCCTAGCCTTAATATTTCATTTGGGTGACTTATTAAGGACTATTAAATCTAATGAAACTTGTTTTTCTTTCTTTTAAATGTCTTCCAACAATGCTATTGGCTCAAACCCAACAAGCTCCTTTTCCCTTATGAACTTGTGCGTTAAAGTCACTTTTGATGGATCCAACTTTAATGAGTGGATCAGAAACATCAGAATGATTACACGCTATGAGGACAAGGAGTATGTCCTTGATAGGGAGCTTAAGGTTGTGAATGAAGCCACTGCTACTCCTGAAGAGTTTGTGGCACATGAAAAGGATGCTACTAAGGTAGCATGCATCATGATGGCCACTATGACTCCTGAACTTCAAAAATCCTATGAAGATTTCTACCCCTATGAGATGCACTAGGATCTGATGGATAGGTACCATCAGTGCGTCAGGAGAGGTATGGAATCATCTCCTCTATGATAACAACTAGGATGAAAGATGGTGAACCCATCACCGGTCACTTGCAAAAAATGCAAAGGTTCGTGGACCGGTTATTGAAGCTTAATGTCGAATTCCCTGAGGACATGGCGATTGATATCATTCTCCATTCCTTACCTCCAAGTTATGATCAGTTTCGCATGACTTATCATATGAAAAAGGAGGAAGTCACACGTAGTAAGCTTCAAGGACTATTGAGGACAACTGAAAATGGATTTAAGGGTAAAGCGGTTGTCACTTCTACTTTCCGCAGCCCCTGTTCTTGCAATTGGGCAGGGAAAGGGTAAGAAGAGGAAAAGCCCTTCGAAGGACACTAAGGGTAAGCCCCTTGATGGTTCCTCTTCAAGTGGGACAAAGAAAGGTCCCATTACTCCTTCCTCAAACCCAAAGGAAGCACAATGCTTCTATTGCCAGGAAAAGGGGCACTGGAAACGAAGCTGCCCCAAATACATGAAAGATGTAAAGGATGGGAAAGTGAAACCCACCCATGTAGGTATTTATACAATATTGTCTAATAACTCATCTAATTTTAGTTCTTGGGTGCTTGATACAGGTTGTGGTATTCACATTTGTACTGATTTGCAGGGCCTAAGAAGAAGTGAGCAAGTGGAGCACGGGAAGATAAACTTAGTCATGGGTAACAGGAAAGCATCACCTGTTACCAAGATAGGAGTTTATTATTTATTGCTTAATAATGGGTTAATGTTAGATTTGAATAAATGTTGTTACTCGCCCGAAATGGCGAGAAATATTATTTCTTTCCATGGCTTGTACAAACAAGGTTTTACATTTTCATTTGATAATGACAATGGTGCTATTAATGTTTATTACAATGGTGTATTTTACTTTAAAGCATTACCTTGTGATGGTGTATATGAAGCTGTAAATGTCGTAGACAATCTAGGAAATAATGTGTTGTATATTGATTCTTCAAATAGCTTGGATAAAGCATCCTTGTGGCATTGTCGTCTTGGACATGTCAACAAGAAGCGCATAGGCCAACTCCAAAAGGCTAGAGTCTTGGAATCATTCGACCTAAATTTGGATGATAGTTGCGAGTCTTGTTTACTTGGAAAAATGACAAAGTCACCCTTCACAGGTACTTGTGATAGGGGTGAAGGTTTGT
The DNA here is from genome assembly GCF_051521515.1 of Lactuca serriola. Taxonomy (NCBI): domain Eukaryota; kingdom Viridiplantae; phylum Streptophyta; class Magnoliopsida; order Asterales; family Asteraceae; genus Lactuca; species Lactuca serriola. The sequence continues at coordinate 261,734,889 of NC_136411.1, forward strand.
TGGACCTTGTACACATGGATATGTGTGGGCCCTTCAGAGTTGCTACAAGGGATGCTAATCACTATTATGTGACTTTTACTGATGATTACAGCAGATATGGATATATCTACTTAATCAAGCATAAGTCACAAAATTTTGAAAAGTTTAAAGATTTTAAGTAGGAAGTTGAGAATCAGTTGGGCAGGAACATCAAGATGCTCCAATCCGATCGGGGAGGAGAGTATCTAAGCATTGATTTCCTTGACTATCTTAAGGAATGCGGGATTGTCTCACAATTGACACCTCCCAGAACACCACAGTTGAATTGTGTGGCTGAGAGGCGCAATTGACCCTTGTTGGATATGGTTCGTTCCATGATGAGTCGAGCTTCGTTACCAATCTCTTTCTGGGGGTATGCCTTAGAGACTACCGCCCATATCCTTAATCTAGTCCTTACCAAAAAGGTTGCCAAAACACCTCACGAGATGTGGACTGGGAAAGTTCCCAACTTAGACCACATTAAGGTTTGGGGTTGTGAAGCTTTCGTGAGGCATGAGACTCATGATAAGCTTGAACCTCGAAGTGAGAGGTGTATTTTCATCGGCTACCCACAGAGATCCTTTGGTTACCTCTTCTACAGACCCAATAATAATGTGGTCTTTGTAGCAACAAGAGGAGTCTTTCATGAGAGAGAATTTATAAGCCAAGGGGACAGTGGGAGGCAAATTGACCTTGAAGAGCTTCAAGAGTCAAGTGGTAAAGGAACCTAAAATACTACCGACCAACTTAAGGAGGAAACTCCTGTTGAATCGATAGATGATTATGTACCTCCAAGGCGTTCCACTAGGGTGAGGAACACACCTGAATTTTATTATGGTTATCACATCACTACTGAAGGTGATACATTTATCAGTGATAGTATACTGATAGATTTGGATGAACCTAATAATTACAGGGAAGCCATGGCACGCCCCGAGTTTGCTAAATGGAAGGAGGCTATGGACAACGAGATTCAGTCCATGTATGACAATCAAGTTTGGAACTTGGTTGACAATGTACCAGGTAGAAAGACAGGTGGGTGTAAATGGATCTTCAAGAAGAAGACCGACATGGATGGGAAGGTACACACTTACAAAGCGCAGCTGGTTGTGAAGGGCTTTACTCAAACTCTGGGAGTTGACTATGATGAGACCTTCTCACCAGTAGCGAAGATTAAGTCTATTAGGGTGTTGTTGGCCATAGCTGCATTTCATGATTATGAAATATGGCAAATGGATGTCAAAACCGCTTTCCTTAATTGAAAAATAGTTGAGGATGTTTACATGGCTTAGTTAGAGGGTTTTGTCGATTCAAAATACACTAATAGAGTGTGCAAGCTTGAGAAATCCATCTATGGATTAAAGCAAGCATCTCGCAGATGGAATCTTTGCTTTGATGAGAAAGTCAAAGAGTTTGGCTTTTCCAGGAGCGAGGATGAGTCTTGTGTATACGTTAGGGCTAATGGGAGTATACTTAGCTTTTTGGTGTTGTGTGTGGATGACATACTACTTGTAACACCCAGATTCCCAGGTATATTATTTTATTCATTTATTTTGGAGTTTGTGGAGGGACTCGGTGAGTAGGGTCGCGGATTCTCATCCGGGTTCATGAATGGACTCGGCGAGTCCATGAGTGGACTCGGCGAGTCCACACTATTTATTGAAACCCTAAATTCCCGGGTTTGGGACCTATTTAAAGGCCCTTAGGGCCGTCATTTGCGGCTACCAAACTCCAGAGAGAAACCCTATAAGAGCTAGAGAGATTGTGAGAGGAAAGGAGCCATTTCTTGATCTTTGTGGTTGATTCTTGCAAGAAGGAGGTGTTTCCAGCTTAGAGGAGACCAAGGAGGTGGTGCATCTGTGGATTTCGAGCAAAAGATTTCATCTTTGAGGTATTCTATCACCCCTTTATCTGTTTTGTTGAAGGAATCCATAAATGTAGAGTTTTCATGTCCTTTAATGGAAGAAATTGTCAGAATATGGCCCTTATTGTTAGAATAGTGTCTAAGGCTGCAACTATAGTTGGCAAGTATTTGACCCGATTGTGCATGGTCCTTTTGGGTTGCCTTCACCATAGCAACTTGACAGGATGATTTATAATGAGAGAAGAAATATTATTAATATATTATGAGAATAATATAAGGAATAATAATATTGTTATTTGATTAATATAAGTAATAAATTAATTAGGGATTAATTTGGTGACTAAAAGAGATTAATTGAATAAAGGGGCATAAACTGTCAATTGTATGATAGTTGTATTTTGGGCTGAGATTCCTTATGGATAAGGGATGGACGATTTTAGGGTTTGGAAGAGCCTAGAAATCGTCCAAGGGCTTATCAATAAGGAGATTGGATTGCTTAGGGCCTAAGTTATCCAATTAGGGTTTTAAGGGTGAAACCCTAGGAAGCTCACTAGTATATATAGACCCTTTGGGTGAAGGAAATCGGCACTCTTGCCTTTGAAGAAACCCTGGCTGATTTCTCACCCTCCTCTCTCTCTCTCACTCATCATCCTCTTGCTAGTTGGTGTTTGTAATCCATTAGAGGAGTGACAATTGTGACTCTAAGCTCCAAGGACAAGAAGATTCAAGCAAGCAATTCAAGGTAATCCTTTAGATCTGTTTTCATATATTATGATTTGCATGTTTACTCTAGATCTATCAATCAAAGTCTTGGATACATTGCATGTTTAATTAGAGAAACCTAGATCCAAGCATTAGGGTTTGTATGTGCACATAGGAATGTTCTTATGGCTCAAACCCATCAGTGGTATCAGAGCCTTGATTGGTTTCTATTGAATTGATGCATTGGTTGCTTGATTGTTGATTGCAAAATCGTTTTTGTCCTTCTGCCTGATGAACTCGGCGAGTACCACAGTGTACTCGGCGAGTAGGCCTCAACTCTGCGAGTCCATTGTGGTACTCGGCAAGTTCGAGCATCAGAAAGAGCTAGTTTCGGGATTTCTTGCTGTTTATCTTATGGAAACTTGCCTTTATCTTTATGGGTTAATATAAATCCGATTTTAACATATATTTAAGTATATCCTTGACCTAATAAAAGATATTTACTAATTAATTGAATAATAATTTCCTTATGTGATAATTGATTGATTATTTTAATTGAATTGGTGAATTGTTTTGCAAGAAACATTTAAATAAATCAAATATGGATAATTGTGAAATTAAATGGTTAATTTAAATTATTTGTTATTTGATCCCTTATGTTTTGAAAAGTTTAAAAATTGTCCTCAAGTTTTGAAATTTATGCTTTGTGATTAAAAGTTTATTTAAGACAATTTAAATTTCAAACCCTAGAATTTTACAAGTTTAAAATCCAACCCTATACTAATATAATATTACAAGATTAATATATATATATATATATATATATATATATATATATATATATATATAATTAAAATGCTAGTCTTACCGTTAGTAGGCCTCATTCACGAAGCCAGTCTATAAGGTGGGTATAAGGTTGCGGCCTATAAAATGACGCTTAATGGGTGTACACTCACACCCACCGCTTGCTTGATCGGTGGAGGGTCGTTAGCCGAACGGGTAGGATAGGGCAACTCTATCTCCTCATTAAAAGTATAATATTAAAATACAAAGTAACTACATGTTTTTCAAATTCCCAATCCTAGTTACTTTAGGAAAAGTGAATTGTTTCAAACCCATGAAATTACACTTTGCACCCTTGCTAAGAAGTTAGTGGAGCGTGTGTGGTTTACCGGCAGACTAATTGGTTCTAAAAAAAGGTGGCAAATGGTGATTCATTGTTTATCATAGTTCGGTGGAGCGTCTGTGGTTTACCGGCACATCGAATAGGTGATTGTAACAATGAAGGCACCGTGTAGATTTGCATGGTTATTCACACCCACTTTGTGATCCTCGGCATCCCAGTCACAAACGAGAGGGGCATATCGAGATTTAAACATGCCATTGAAATGGTTCAATGAATCTCATCGAAACCTAGGAATTCTCAATACATTTAGAACTTAAGGTTATGTTGGTGGAGAATTAGTGAATCGTCATTCACTTATCTTCAAAATGTTTGCATGTTGGATTACGACATCCCTTTTCTAATGTGTAAATAATGTTGTTGGATCCTAGCCCTAATTTTTCATATTGGGTGATAATTAGGGATTCAAATTCTAATCAAACTTTGTCCTTTCTTTTTGTAGATGTCGAACGCGAACAACGCTACTGCTAGCTCATTCACGCTAATGAGCCTTTGCCAAAAAGTGACTTTCGATGGAACAAACTTTAGCGAATGGATAAGATACATTTGCACGATTGCTCGCTACAAGGACAAGGAGTATGTCCTTGACGAGAAGCTCAAGAAGATCAATCCAGAAGTCGCTACTCTGGCTGAAATGACTGCTTTTGAGACTCATGAACGTGATGCAATGAAGGTTCATTGCATCATGATAGCCACAATGAACGCCGAATTCCAAAAGTCCTATGAGGACATGTATCCGTACGAGATGCATCAAGACTTATTGGAGAGATACCATCAAAACGCGAGGTAGGAACGTTACGAGATCTTCACAAACATGATCACTACTAAAATGGGACATGGAGATTCTCTAACCGTACACTTGCAAAAGATGCAAAGGTATGTCGATCGTCTTCGCAAGTTGAATGTCGACTTTGGGGAAGATTTGGCTATCGACATGGTACTTCATTCCTTGCCTCCGTGTTGCAACCAATTTAGGATGACCTACCACATGAACAAGGAAGAGGTCATCCTAAGTAAACTCCAAGGTCTCCCAAGGGTTGCTAAGAGCAACCTCAAGGACAAGTCTGTTGCACCAACTCCCAATCCACCCGCTGCTCCTGTTTTGGCTATTGGGCAGGGAAGGGGCAAGAAGAGGAAGGCTCCATCTAAGAGCCACCGCAAGGGAAAGTCCCGATATGGTTCCTCTTCTAGTGGGACCAAGGTTGATCCTGCTAAACCCAACCCTAACCCGAAGGAGACAGAGTGCCACCATTGCCACAAAATAGGGCATTGGAAGAGAAGCTGCCCAGAATACCTGCAAGCCATTAGGGAAGGAAACATCAAGCCGTCTTTCGCAGGTATTTACACAATTAAATCTAATGATTCATCTCATGCTATTTCTTGGGTCCTCGATACCAGGTGTGGTTACCACATTTGTTCTAAATTGCAGGGACTAAGAAGAAATAGGGATGTGGAGCGTGGAAGAATAAATCTAATCATGGGGAACAGAAGATCGTCGCCTGTGACCAAGATTGGAGTGTATTCTTTAGTGCTTAGGAATGGATTAAGTTTAGATTTGAATAATTGTTGCTACTTGCCAGATATGGCAAGAAACATATTTCATTTCATGGTTTGTTTAGACAAGGATTTAGATTTTCTTTTAATAATGAGAATGGTTCGATTTATGTTTATCTAAATGGTGTCTTATATTTTGAAGCAATGCCTTGTAATGGAATTTATGAAACTGTTATGATTGTAGATAACCTAGGAAATGATGTTTTATGCATGGATTCTTCCAATAGTATGGATAAAGCATGTTTGTGGCATTGTCGTCTTGGACATGTCAACAAGAAGCGCATAGCCCAACTCCAAAAGGATGGAGTGTTGGAGTCATCCGACCTTAGGGAAGATGACACATGTGAGTCTTGTTTGCTTGGAAAGATGACCAAGTCACCCTTCACTGGTACATGTGAGAGGGGTAAGGGTTTATTGGATCTCATACATACCGATGTATGTGGACCCTTTAGATGCACCACAAAGGATGCGAACCGCTTCTATGTGACTTTCACCGATGATTATAGTAGATATGGGTATATTTACTTAATCAAGCACAAGTTTGAAACATTTGAAAAGTTCAAAGAATTCAAACATGAAGTGGAGAATCAATTGGGCAGGAAAATCAAGATGCTTCGATCCAATCGAGGAGGAGAGTACCTAAGTCTTGAATTCCACGACTATCTCAAAGAATGCGGAATAGTATCGCAATTGACGCCACCTAGGACACCGCAGTTGAATGGTGTGGCAGAAAGGCGTAATTGAACCTTGTTGGACATGGTTCGTTCTATGATGAATCATGCTTCACTACCTATCTCATTCTGGGGGTATGCGTTAGAGACTGCCACCCATATCCTTAACCGAGTCCCTACAAAGAAGGTTGCCAAAACACCTCACGAGATGTGGATAGGGAAAGCTCCCTCGTTGGCACATATCAAGGTTTGGGGTTGCGAGGCTTTCGTAAGACGAGATACTCACGACAAGCTTGAACCTCGTAGTGAGCGATGTATTTTCATCGGCTACCCGCATAAATTCTTTGTATATCTCTTCTATAGACCGAATGACAATGTAGTCTTCGTTGCGAGAAGAGGGGTTTTCCGAGAGCGAGAACTCATAAGGCAAGGAGACAGTGGGAGGCAGATCGAGCTTGAAGAGATTCAAGAATCGAGTGATGAAGGATCCTCCACTGCTGGCGCTCAACTCGAGGAGGAAACTCCGGTTGAACCAATTGACGAGTCCTTACCTCTTAGACGTTCCGAAAGAGTTAGAGTTCAACCCCAGTTTTATGGTTTTCATATTACTATTGAAGGCGACATGTATATTAGTGATGGTACACTAATAAATTTAGATGAACCTAATAGCTATATGGAAGCCATGGCAGGCCCGGAGTCTGTAAAATGGAAAGAGGAAATGGACAGCAAGATTCAATCCATGTATGACAACCAAGTTTGGAATTTGGTTGATAATGTGCCCGGACGTAAGACCGTTGGGTGCAAATGGATCTTCAAGAAGAAGACCGACATGGATGGGAATGTACACAAATATAAGGCGCGATTGGTTGCGAAGGGCTTTACTCAAACTCCCGGAGTTGACTATGATGAGACCTTCTCATCAGTTGCGAAAATAAATTCTATTAGGGTGATGTTAGCCATTGCTGCATTTCATGATTATGAGATATGGCAGATAGATGTCAAGACCGCTTTCCTTAATGGGAAGTTGGCTGAGGATGTTTACATGGCTCAGCCAGAGGGTTTTGTCGATACGAAGCATCCCAATAGAGTGTGCAAGCTTGAGAAGTCCATTTATGGATTAAGCAAGCATCTCGCAGATGGAATCTCTGCTTCGATGAGAAAGTCAAAGAGTTTGGATTTGTATGAAGCGAAGATGAATCATGTGTATATGTCAAACCCAGTGATAGTATAGTTAGCTTCCTCGTTTTGTATGTCGATGACATACTACTCATAGGAAACGACGTCCCGACACTGCAGGAGGTTAAGTCCTGGCTCGGGAAGTGATTCGCTATGAAGGACCTCAGAGAGGCTTCCTATATTTTGGGAATAATGATAGTGAGAGAACGAAGTAAGAGACTAATAGGACTTAGTCAGAACACTTACTTAGATAAAGTACTAAAACGTTTTAGTATGGAAAATTCGAAGAAGGGAGAATTAGCGATACAAAGTAATGCCAAGTTGAGTAAGACTCAAAGTCCGAGTACCGAAGCCGAGATAGCAGAAATGAGCCGAGTACCATATGCTTCCGCAGTTGGCTCAATCATGTATGCTATGACTTGTACTCGCCCTGATGTAGCCTTTGCTTTGAGCATGGTCAATAGATATCAAGGGAACCCTGGCAAATCCCATTGGATTGTGGTCAAGAATATCCTTAAGTACCTTCGCAGGACCAAGGAATGGTTTTTAGTCCTCGGGGGGAGTGATGACTTAAAGGTGCGAGGATATAGTGACGCCAGCTTCCAGACTGACAGGGACAACTACCGTTCGCAGTCGGGCTGGGTCTTTACCCTTAATGGATGAGCAGTAACTTGGAAAAGTTCCAAGCAGGAAACCGTAGCTGATTCAACGTGCGAATCAGAGTACATTGCAGCGAGCGAAGCGTCGAAGGAGGCAATATGGTTGAAGAACTTCATCGGTGATCTTGGAGTTGTACCTGCCATAAAGGAGCCTATGGAAATTTTCTGTGATAATGAAGGAGCGGTTTCCTTGACCAAGGAACCAAGGGATCATGGTAGATCTCGACATATCGACATAAAATATCACTTTATTAGACATCGAGTAGAAGAAGGGCACCTCGTGGTTAAGAGGATATCATCAGAAGATAACCCAACAGATCCGCTTACGAAGGGATTGACTAGGGTTAAGCATTTGCAGCATGCTAGGAGTATTGGGCTTAAGGATGATATTAGTTTAGATTAGATAGTTTTTTTGAAACTTGTAATAGATTAATGTAATTGACATTTGATGATTAAATAAAGGAGTATTATTTATAAGTAAGGTTACTATCTCATGTTAATTGTTTAACTATTGTTTCACTTTGCATGTTTTGACTTCCTGACTAATTGAGTTATTAAGAATAATCGAATTATTCAAACAATCCACAATCGTTCATATGTTGGAAGTAGATATGAATGAAGATTGTCATGAATTGGTATGTAGATTGTCTAAATGGTATTAAACATAGGAAAGGTTTGCTACAACGTTCATGAGTGGTTACGAAATAGTTTTGAGCATTGGAACAAACCCGCACTTGCTGGAATCACTTTAAAGTATATATAATATATATATATATATATATATATATATATATATATATATATTGTAAGTAATCGCAAGATGATAATATCATATGGTCTTAAAACCTAGATATATGGTTTGTTATTTGTTAATTGGATGTACATTGATGATGCGAAACCGCATCAGTAAATTGATGTTATAAAACACATTGTTGTGTATAATTGATTAATGAATAAGTAAATGCATATAAGTCGAAGTTTATCTGTTACTTTTATCCTAAGATGGTAAAAGCGATATCTCGGCCGCTCGATGATCTGATTTGACTTATGTGTCGGGCCCGGTCAGAACTTAATTGATGTGTTCGATTAAGTACTATGTCGAATAAATCTGAGATCGAGAAACTAAACACTGGACTATGATTATGTCTGCATGATATCTAAACATAGGACTATATGATCCCTTATCTAAAGGACAAGACTAATGAGATCAGAGTTTGATAGCGCCTTTGAGAGCTACGATTGCGAATCGGATTGTGCTTGTATATATAGTTACTAGACTTATCCAAGTGGGAGACTGTTGGAATAGTGTCTAAGGCTGCAACTATATTTGGCAAGTATTTGACCCGGTTGTGCATGGTCCTTTTGGGTTGCCTTCACCATAGCAACTTGACAGGATGATTTATAATGAGAGAAGAAATATTATTAATATATTATGAGAATAATATAAGGAATAATAATATTGTTATTTGATTAATATAAGTAATAAATTAATTAGGGATTAATTTGGTGACTAAAAGAGATTAATTGAATAAAGGGGCATAAACTGTCAATTGTATGATAGTTGTATTTTGGGCTGAGATTCCTTATGGATAAGGGATGGACGATTTTAGGGTTTGGAAGAGCCTAGAAATCGTCCAAGGGCTTATCAATAAGGAGATTGGATTGCTTAGGGCCTAAGTTATCCAATTAGGGTTTTAAGGGTGAAACCCTAGGAAGCTCACTAGTATATATAGACCCTTTGGGTGAAGGAAATCGGCACTCTTGCATCTGAAGAAACCCTGGCCGATTTCTCACCCTCCTCTTTCTCTCACTCGTCATCCTCTTGGTAGTTGGTGTTTGTAAACCATTAGAGGAGTGACAATTATGACTCTAAGCTCCAAGGACAAGAAGATTCAAGCAAGCAATTCAAGATAATCCTTTAGATCTGTTTTCATATATTATGAGTTGAATGTTTACACTAGATCTATCAATCAAAGTCTTGGATACATTGCATGTTTAATTAGAGAAACCTAGATCCAAGCATTAGGGTTAGTATGTGCACATAGGAATGTTCTTATGGCTCAAACCCATCACTTATTCGCTTTGAGACTTCGGATCTGGACCCATAGTGGTCTAAATAGCTTATCTCAGCTTGCTTTATGTTGAGCTATGGAGGTGTTGAGCTTAGGATGTTATTTTTGGGGCTAAATCACCAAGTGAAACCTCCTAGACATCCCATGAGTGTCAAGATTCGAGATATACGTGTTTATCAGGCTTGGGAAGGTCAGATCTATGGATCAAAGGAACAGATGTGACCTCTTGAGGTCAATTGATTTTGTGCATGGCATGAACTCGCCGAGTCCAATGGCAGACTCGACGAGTAGGGTTAAGGTTTCCCGTAAATCACTCTGTGAGTAGACTTGCCAAGTTAGGGGAATAACTCAGTGAGTCAGAGAGGGATTAGAGGACTGGAGTTCAAGGCGGAGCTCGCCGAGTTGATCTTGAGACTCAGCGAGTTGAGTCGGGGTGGCCCCGCGATTCATGCCAGGTGTGACTCATCGAGCAAGGGGAGGGACTCGACGTGCCAAGCGAGACTAGAGAGTTAGTAGACACGTGTAGACTCGCCGAGTCGCCCAGGTTCACTCGACGAGTCGGGTCAAAGTTTGACCGTTGACTTTTGTTGACTTTTAGGGTTTGGTCAACAATGGGGCCTTTGAGCCAAAAGAGGGGTAAAATGGTCTTTTACCATTCTGAGGGTGCCAAGAGAGGGTTGAGTCTAGTCTCGAGAGTTATATTTATGAGAGTATTTACTTTATGTGATTAGGCAGAGGCTAGGACGTATTTCTACCGAGTCAGAGATTTACCGAGACATCTGAGATGAGTCTTCTCACTATACTTTACCTAGTGTGGTAACAGAGTTATGTGACAGAGTATTTTAGAGTTATGTGCCAGTGTATTTGCATGCTATTTATGTATTGTGATTTATTGTGATATGTGATATGCATGATTCAAATTTTACAGAGTAGGACCAGTGGGTCCATAGAGTTAGGACCTTCGGGTCCATAGAGTTAGGGCCAGAGGACCCACAGAGAGTTGGGGCTGGAGGGTCCCACTGAGACACACTGACCAGAGGGTCGACAGAGTTATAGCCTCGAGTGGATAATATGTGTTAGAGTGGTATTTTGGGGAACTCACTAAGAAATTATGCTTACAGTGTTATTCGTTATGTGTTTCAGGTACCAACGATGATCGCGGGAAGGCGCCGACATGACTCGTACCCACACACACCGGAGTTTATATGTTTTTGATCTTGGGGTTTTGTATTTAGATAATGTTGATACAATGTTTAGAAAAGTGAATGTGAATGATATTTTATGGTTTTTAAAAAGTGAAAAATTGTTTAAATTTTTACGGTGTTACACTACTCATAGGAAATGATGTCACAACCTTGCAGGAGGTGAAGTCTTGGCTTGGGAAGTGTTTTGCTATGAAAGACCTTGGAGAAGCTGCCTATATCCTCGGGATAAGGATATTAAGAGATAGGAGTAAGAGAATAATTGGACTTAGTCAAGGTACCTACTTGGATAAGGTGCTGAAGAGGTTCAGCATGCAAGAATACAAGAAAGGGGAATTACATATCTAGAATAATGCCAAGCTGAGTAAGACTTGGAGTCCGAGTATAGAGGTTGAGATAGCAGAGATGAGTCATATACCATATGCTGTGACTGTGGGCTCGATCATGTATACTATGACTTGTACTTGCCCTGATGTGGCCTTTGCTTTGAGCATGGTCAGCAGATATCAAGGGAACCCTGGCAAGGCTCACCGGACTGCGGTAAAGAACATTCTCAAGTATCTGCAGAGGACTAAGGACTGGGTCCTTACCCTTGGTGGCAGTGATAACTTGAAAGTGGAAGGATATAGCGACGCTAGCTTTCAGACTGATAGGGATAATTTCCGCTCTCAGTTAGGCTGGGTCTTTATCCTAAATGGGGGAGCAATTACTTGGAAAAGTTCTAAGTAGGAGACAGTAGCTGATTCTACTTATGAATCAGAGTACATAACAGCGTGTGAAGCAGCAAAAGAGGCGATATGGCTAAAGAACTTCATCAGAGACCTTGGAGTTGTACCAGCTATAAAGGAGCCGATGGAAATTTTCTGTGACTGCGAAAGTGCGGTTGCTTTGGCTAAGGAACCAAGAGATCATGGAAGATCTAGGCACATTGACAGAAAATACCATTTCATAAAACATCGAATAGAATAAGGACTCCTCGTGGCTAAGAGGGTATCATCAGATGAGAATCCAGTAGATCCCTTCACAAAGGGACTGAGTAGGGTTAAGCATTTACAACATGCAAGACGCATCGGGCTGAAGGAGGATATTAGTTTCAATAATTAGATTTTTGAAACTTGTAAAATGTAATCGAAATTTGATGATTAAATAAAAGTTATTATTTATTTATGAGTAAAGTGTTACTATCTTGTGTTGATCATTTACTATGTTTCATTTTTGCATGTTTTGACTTCCAGAATAATTATGTTATTATTCAAACTTTCCACAGTCAGTCAAACTTTGGAAGTCGGTATTGATTTAAGACTTTCATGAAGTTGGTTTGTATGATTTGTCTAAAGTGTGTTAGACATAGCAATGGTTGCTGCAACATTCATGAGTACTCATAAGGCCTGAGTATTGGATTCAACCCACACTCACTTGCATCACTTCATGGAATTTATCTCAAGTGATCGTGAGACGGTAATATCATATAAGTATTCAAATCTAGAGATATGAGGTATTGATTATGAATTGGTTATTCATTGATTGTACGTAAACGCATTGGTAACTCGATGTTATAAAACGTGCTTTTGTGCATAATTCAACAAGTAGTTAGTATAAGCATATGAGTCGAAGTTTATCTATTCCTTCTAGAAATAGAAGCAATATCTGGGCCCCTCGATGATTTGGTTTTGACTCATGTACCGGGCCTGGTCAGAACCTAATTCATGTGTTCAATTTAGTTCTATGTCGAAACAAATCAGAGATCGAGAAACAAATGCTGGACAATAAGTAAGACCATGTTCCGTGTGTTTGTCCGACTGATATCTTGAGAGCAGAGGATTATATGATCACTTATCTTAAATGGCGTATCATCATCATCTCAGTTCTGAGAGACTTTGAAAGAGCTACGATTGTTGGTCGGATTCTGAAGACATATATGCAAATAGAGTTATTAGACTTATCCAAGTGGGAGACTGTTGGACATAGTGTCTAAGTCCATAACTTTATTTGGTATGTACTTGACCCAAACCGACATGGTCCATTTGGGTTGCATGACATTGCAATACTTGGATAGAGAAAATGAGAGAAAGGACACTTGTGATTATTAATATATTATAAGTTCTAATATATTAATAATAGTATTATTTAATTAGTATTGATCCAATATTAATTTAGAATTAATTTGGTGATCAAAGTGAGACTAATTAAATATATAGGGTTGATTATGACAATCATCTAATCTTTTATGGTGGATTAATGATCCATGGTTCATGGAGTTGGGTTATAACCATTTGGAGCTCCATGGATAGTTCATGGGAGTTACAAACCCATGGATCATTAGAAATGAAGAGTCATGACAATTAAGGGTATTCATGTGTAAACCCTAATTGTGACAACACTATAAAAGGAACCTTATGGCTAGCAAAATCGGCACCTAGAGTATTCTAAGAGGGCATAACCGATTTTTGAGTGCAAGTGTGTTCTCTCAAGTTATTCCAAGTCTTGTAGTGTTGTGTAAAGCATTTGAGGCACAACATTTGGGGTTCTAGGCTCATAAAGTCTTCAAGGAATCCAAGCAACAAGAAAGGTATGTACTTCTACTAGTTTTTGTATTACATATTCCCCATGACATGCTAGTTAGCAAGTAAACCTTGAAAAATCAAATTTACATGTATATTAGAGAAAACATAGATTCAAGGTTTATAGGGTTGCATGTACACCATAGGAGTGTTAGAATGCTCTAAACCCATCAGTTATAGCTACATGCCCTGAAAGTTCAAACAATTCATTGCCATTTCTCACAATTCGAACTATTAAAAGGGATGTCGTAATCATATTGCGATTTTGAGAAGGCAATTATGACAACCACTAACCATAATGATATTTATCATATCTTTAAAAACTTTCAGCGGAAGTGTTTCCTCGTAATCATTTTCACGAATTAGAGCGAAACCTTTTGCCACTCAGATTTTATGGTGTATACGTTATCATCCATGTGAATCTATCATTTCCAACCTTCAATCATAAGATAAGGTTTAGGACAAAACCAAATTTAAATTTAGATTTCATGGACCGAACTTTGCTTATTCTAAATTTCTTTCCCTCTGGCAGCGCAGGGGCCTACTAGTGCTTCCATATTGTTGAACGATTCTCCCAAATTGATCAATGTACTTTCGCCGACCAACATGCTATGCCTTTTGCAGTAAAATGAGAACCATAGAACTCATAAGAGTTGCCAACCCAAATGAAAGGTGAACAGAAGCAAGAATGAGTCAACTTCGACAGGTTATCAACCTTAGGTCGTGTGCTAGTGAAAACTAAAAGATTATTAACCTTCGATAGGTTATCAACCTCAAGTGGAAGGTGCCCTAAAAGTTCAAACAATTCCTCGCCATTTCTCATAATTTGAACTATGAAAAGGGATGTACTAATCATATTGAGAATTTGAGAACGCAATCATCACAACCACTAACCATAATGATATTTATTAGATCTTTAAAAACAGTTAGAATAAGTGTTTCCTCATAATCATTTTCATGAATTAGAGCGAAACCTTTTGCCACCTAGATTTTATGGTGTATACATTCTCATCCATGTGAATCTATCATTTCCAACCTTCAATCATATGATAAGGTTTAGGACAAAACCAAATTCAAATTTAGCTTGGACTGAACTTCGCTTGTTCTAAAATTCTTGCCCTCTGGAAGCGCACAGACCTACCAGTGTTTTCGTATTGTTAAATAGTTCTCCCAAATTGATCAATGTACTTTCACTGACCAAAATGCTGATGGGTTTTGAGCATTACATACAATCATATGTGTGCATGTAACCCTAAATTGATTAGTATAATTTTTTCTGTAATTGAACATTGGCAAACAATAAACACAAAAGAAGAAACCCTGGGTTCTATGTATTATAACCGAAATTCACATAATAAAGATTAAAATACATACCTTGATTGTTGTATTGTAATAACAATCTAAAAACCTTGCTTGAAAGACCTTCGGTAGCAAGCGCCACAATTTTCGTGCCTCTAATGACTCACAAAGAAACCAAGCAACCAGGGAATAACATAGAGAAAGAGAGAGAGAGAGAGAGAGAGAGAGAGAATGGAGGTGGAAAAATACATACCTTGATTGTTATATTGTAATAACTATCTAAAAACCTTGCTTGAAAGTCCTTCGGTAGCAAGCCCCACAATTGTCGTGCCTCTAATGGCTCACAAACAAACCAAGCAACCAAGGAATAACATAGAGAGAGAGAATGGTGGTGGAAAAATTCAGACTTTCTCTAAGGAATCAAGTGTGGGACGAAATTAAACCCTGTAGGGGTTTATATAGGTGATGTAACATCCCGAAATATCAAGAGTAGAGTTGAAGGGCTAAAAGAGTAAATTGGGAAAGAGCGACTCGGCGAGTCCATGTGCGGACTCGGCGAGTAGAGTCGCGACTTGGTCGCGTGTTAAGTGGCCGACTCGGCGAGTCAGAGTAATGGACTCGACGAGTAGGCGCTGAGTGGAGAAAACCCTAATTCTCGGGGTTGAGCCCTATATAAAGAACATTATGTTCCCTTCCCAGCCTCTTTATCACCCCCTTGAGTCCCAGAAACCCTAATTTCGTGGAGGAACCCCATTGTTGAGCAAATTGGAGCTTGGAGAGGTGGTTGTTGAAGAGATCTTAGAGAAGAAGAGGCTTGGAGCAAGGGGCTTTGCTTGGAATTGAGTTTCATTGCAGTTGGGGCGTTCTTCTGAGGTAATATCTCGTTTTTGAGCTGCTATTTCCTAGATGCATCATTTTGGGGGTATTAGAGATCATATCTTTGGATGTATTGGAGTTTAGAGGTTAGATCTGAGGTTGCTACCTCAGATCTGGAATGGAGAAGGGTTGGAATGCATGAAAGTCCCTGTTAGTGAGTGGTTGATGGAGCTATTTTGTCCCAAACCTTAGCCCTAACGTGAAATTGCATAGATCTCTTTGGATTCACGTAAAGTTTGCCACTTTACGTGATGGATGAGTTGTAGGAGGCTAGATCTATGTTTTGGATCAGTTGCATGGCCTGGAATGCTTCAGTATGAGTTCAGACCGGTGGTACTCGGCGAGTCACATGGATGGACTCGACGAGTTGATTGAAGATGAGCTGGAACTCGACGAGTTGGAAGAACAACTCGGCGAGTTGGATGAAGATGGCCTGGAACTTGGCGAGTTGTATGAACAACTCGGCGAGTAGGTTGAAGATAGCCTTAGACTCGGCGAGTCTGCTGTTGGACTCGGCAAGTCTTGTCGAAGAGTCCCAATATTTTCTGGTTGAGTCGAGAATCGGCGAGTCAAGGGATGACTTGGTGAGTTGTGTGCGAGTGGACTCAGAGTTGTGGAACTCGGCGAGTCTCGGGGTGACTCGGTGAGTTGAGTCGTGGATTGGGGAAGTTATGAGCATGGGGACTCGACGAGTCGACGGGTTGACTCGGTGAGCAGGGTCAACCAGGAGGGTTGACTTTGACTGAGGACTTTGACTTTGACCAAGAGTTGACCATTGACTTTTAGGGCTTGGTCAGTGATGTGGCCTTTGGGCCAAGAGCGGGGTAAAATAGTCTTTTACCCTTAAGAGGGTGCCATGAGAGGGTTGATTCTAATCTCGAGAGTTATATTCATGAGAGTATATGCCTTACGTTTTAGGCGGCGGCGAGTTCGAGATTCAAGTGTGGGGATATCTGCTTTCTGCTTGCCAGGTGAGTATTCTCACTATACTTTACCTTGAGTAGGTAACCAGAGTTATGTGACAGAGTATTTGTATGCTATGTATGTTATGTGTTGTACTGCATTATTTCTATGTGATTTGTGCTGTGCATGTTTTCAGAGTTGGAACCGGAGGGTTCCTAGAGTTAGAACCGGAAGGTTCACAGAGTTAGAACCAGAGGGTTCAAAGAGCAGGGTCCACGGACCCATAGAGTTATAGCCTCGAGTGGCTAATATGTGTTGTGTGTGGTATTTTGGGGAACTCACTAAGATTTGTGCTTACAGTGTTTTGTTTTATGTATGTGTTTCAGGTTTCTTTCAGGATCGCGGGACGGCACCGGCTTGATTGTACACACCAGAGAAAGAGTCATGTTTTGAGGATCCTGGTTTTCTATACAAGTGAAAATGGAGTCATGTTTTGTAATTCGATTATGAATGAGATTTTAAATAAGTGTTTTTAAGAATTAAATGATTATTTTTAAATGAAAATATGTTTGAAATTTTCGGTGTTACAGGTGATAAGGAAGGTATTGAATAAGGCAGACATATCCAAGATAACCCTAATCCATTAACTTCCTCCCTAAGGCATCCAAGGCACCCTTAGAGCCCAAGGAAACCCTTGGAACACCCTAGAATTCGTTCCCCCCTTAGGGATGTTCTAGAATGCTCAATGCTTAACTATTGAACATTGTCACCTTTAGTCCCTGCAGATTCAATCAATTTTTTTAACCCCAAAATTAATTCCAAATTAATTTCTGATTAAATATTAATTAAACATTATGATTTCTAATTAATATACTATTTCCATAATACATTAATAAATCATTTATTTTGATTTCTAATTAATTTATTAACCAAGTAATAAATTAATAAATCATTATTCTCTCTCTAACAGTTATCCCATTCAGTTTCCAGGTTTGAACGCAACCCAAAAGGACATTGCTACTATCAATTCAAGTACATATCAATTATAGTTATGTGCTTAGACGCCTAATCCAACAGTCTCCCACTTGGATAAGTCTAATAACTATAGTTAAAAGTATGACTTCAAAAATTGACTTGCAAATTGTAGCTACCAAAAGCCGTTGTTGAACTCTGACCCAGTCAGTAACATGTCCTAAGATAAGTGATAAAATATTCCTTTGTTCTACAAGATATCGTATGGATATGAGACATGGATTATAATGATACGCTTTGTCCAATATTTGTTTCCCGATTTCTAATTTAGGACGACTAAAATCAGACTACTAATTGAACACATCAATTCAGTCCATGCTTGGCCAAGCGCTTAAGATGTCATCACGAAATCATTGAGGGGCCCACAAATATCGCTTTTCCCTATTAGGGCAAAAGGAATGGATAAACTTTGACTCATATTCTTGCACTATTCACTCATCAAATCACGCACAACAATATGTTTTATAACATCAAGTTACTGATGCGTTTATGTATTATCAATGCACAACCGACTTGTAAACAACAACTCATATATCTTCGTTTCAAGAATATAAGATATTATCGTCTCAAAATTACTCGTGATAAAATCCATGAAATAATTATCTGAGCGTGGGTTAGTCAAATACTTAAATCCCCATTTCAAAAGTACTAATGAATACTGCAGCAAACCATTGCTATGTCTAACCCCTTAGACAATCTACAGTATGATTCATGACAGTCTAAATTCACTACTTACTTCCAAAAGTATGATCGACTGTGGATGTTTTGAATAATCTAATTATTCGGGAAGTAAAACATGCGAAGCGAAACACAATAATAACCTAATTAACTATGATCTCAAAACTATTGAATATAAATAAAACTCCTTTTACTTAATCACAATATTAATTAGACTTTATTAATTGTATAATGTTTCGATTAATCAACTAAACACTTGAATTTAAACATCAGTCATGCCATGTTATAAACATGCATACTATATCTCTTAATGGTCCTGCCTTTGTGTACATATCAATTGGACATAATTCCAATGATGGTCATTTCACAATTTCAAATTCTTATTACTTCCATATGTGTTAGGATTCTAACTTTACTTTTAATTTCCTTTTGTGACGTCGAGGCTTCAAAGTCACAAAGACTTTGCCAACGATATCACAAAATGTTCCATTGAAACTTTGTTACTTAAAATGATTTCATGGTAATGGAGTATCAAATTCAAGGTAACTCCTTGAACATCTTCTTTGCATTAAGGTTTCTAACTCATATGTAGATTTCAATAACCAACTCCCATTATGGAAACATTTCCATATTCCCATATGACTATCAATTCCGAACATGAATCACCTTAATCCAAAACATGTCAATATGGTCTGTCCAAATAATATACTTACAACTATCCATAAGCAACCAATCTTTAGCCAACCTCATATTGTCATTTAATGGTTGTTTAACAACTTTCGTCACACTAAGTTCTTGTCCTTGTTCCTCTTAATGCCCTAGGTATTTGAAAAAAAATCAGAGCAAGTGAATATTATAGCATATGTAATCAATCCTATATCTGAAGCATATGGGATTCAATACATAATGTCTTACATAAAGACATGATACTCGATCAATATCTTGCTATAATATTTCCATATATCGAATTTACTATGTTGAAGCATTTCAACACGATATTCATATATGTCCAAGACTAAGTTCCATTAAAATTTCAATCTAAACTTTTATATTTGAAATGAAGTATGAGTTTCTTCTCCCCTAAGCTTAAAACAATTCCAAAATTTGCGACTTACAAATCTGAAATCTTTGTTTCCTACAATTAGTATTGCCAGCTTGAAACACTAAGCATAACTACTATGCTCACACTAGCACAACAATTATGCTCACTCATGCATAACGATTATGCTCCCACTAGCTTTGACATGTACCTAGAAATCAACTGTACTTGTAGAAATCAATGGCCTTGAGTTCTGACTAAAGTTCAGATTTCTGATACGTGATGCTTTGATAAGTCTTCTTCTAGACTTCTCAAGCTCATACACCTTTATTAGATAGCATATGTGTATGTTTAAACCCTTTTAGAACATACATCAATAAGTCTTGAACATTCAAATAGCCCTTTGCCATTTCTCACAATTCGAACTATGAAAAGGGATGCCATAATCATATACAAATTTGAGAACACAATTATCACAACTGCTAACCATAATGATATCAATTAGATTTAAAATCTACTCGTGAAAGTGTTTCCTCATAATCATTTTCATGTGTTAGAGCGAAACCTTTTTCCAGCTAGATTTTATGGTATATGTGTTCCTATCCATATGAATTTTTCATTGCCAACCTACAATCATAAGATAAGTTTGACGAAAAAGACCCAAAATCAAATTTTGTTTTCCTTTCATGAATTGAACTTTGCTTATTCTTAATTTTTTGCCTTCTAGTAGCACAAGGGCCTACCAATTCTTCCAAGTTGTTAAGCAGCTCATCCATATTGATCAATATGTTATCACTGACCAATGTGCTCTAACTTTTGCAGTCAAATGAGAACTATAAAACTCACACGCATAGTCAACTTAACTGGAAGGTGCACAGTAACAAGAATGTGTCAACTTAACATGATAGGTAATCAACCTCAGGCCGTGTGCTACTGTTATCTAACAGGTTTATTCTTGATTGAATCCTGAAACTATTCACGATCATTAAGACTCCCACTGACTTCTTGATATATAAGTTTATTTGTTAAGGAACATTCTCCGACAAGAAAAAGTGAACATTCAAAAGTTAGTGTGGGTTCTTATCAAGACAACACTTCATTTAATTGGTATTAGTTTATCTTTGTTTTAAACAAAACATCACAACTACCGATTTCAAATGTGCCAGAGTAAGAAAACATTTCCACTCAACATTTCATTTGGTATTATAAACCTACTTAGTTTGAAATAAGCTTCAAGATACGATTTGCAATTACTAATGTGACTCTAAAACTTGATTTGGAAACGAAGTATGACTCATCTATCGATCAAACCATTTCAACAATATTCGATTCCTCTTCTTAGTTGAGACATTTTCACTAAGATGTCCTTAGAGAATCAATTGTGACATAGTTCCATAATCATTAAGATGATCATAAAACATAATACTAAAGTACTCTCCATTCCTTTCAGATTGGAGAAACCTTTATCTTTCTGCCTAATAGATTCTTCATATTCGTTATGCCATTCTTTGAAGCCTTTCAAAGAATCAGAATTACACTTAATCTTATAAGTATAACCATATTTACTGAACCATCAGTAAATCATGACGAATAGACTTATCGTCGTTTGTGGTGGATCTGACCACTCCACATCAATGTGTACTAGATCATTTAGTCCCTCACTTTGATTCTAATAGACATGTGATCAACGAATTAGTCTTAATTTTCCAAAGATCAAGATTCTCATACATCAAATTGCATGACTCCAAGTTTCTATCCAATTGAAACTTGGGTGATGAGAATTTCCTTTCACTTGGTTAATTATGACATTACCACAAATGATATAATTGAGAATCAATCCACATTTAACATTGCTAATAATGGAAATATAACCACCAATTTTCATAAATGCCATTTCTAGGAAATACAAAGTAAATAAATTAAAAAATCTTTTTTTATTGATAATGAGCGGAAAAATTTGTCCTTACGATGCAAATATATGAAAACTATGTATCTAGACATTTCCTAAGCACTCTATTGATCTATCATAACTCCTAATCACCAGCTCAAAAATACGATCATTGAACAATGCGACCGAAATCCATCTTTCACGATCAGATTCAGCTTGCTTTTCTTAAACTTCCTTCTATCTCTTAGATTCTGCAAAACATCAAAATATGACTATCACATCATGTATTAAGAATCTATGAATAGGAACTTAATAAAGTAATAGAGTTATATAGTGGATGTACCTGAAGTAGAGTCACAGAACTTGACTTTACTATCTCTAAGATCTTTCAGGTAGTCTGGGCAGCTTCACATCCAATGTCCCTTTAATTGGCAATATAAACATATGGACTCTTCAGGAATGACACATGGGACTATCTGAGAATTAGCCTTTCGCTTTACCATATGGTGAAATAGTTTAACCTTGGCCGATCCCTTTCCATTGGAAGGAGAAACCTTTTCTGGACTACAAATGTTGCTATTGTCCATGGAGTTTTGGGAGACAGATCCTTCAAACATATTTCTTGACCAGTGCACTTGAGCATATCTGCTTCAGCAACAATTAGTAAATACGTCAGATCAATTAGGGTTACGTCGTGGTCAGTCATATAGTAGTACTTAATGAACTGACTATATGATTCAGGAAGAGGGTGAAGAACCAAGTCAACAGCCAACTCCTTTGGGAAAATGACACCCAACATTGCAAATCTGTCAATGTGTGACTTCATTTTTAGAACATGTTCACACACAAAATTTCCATCTTGGTGTTAGCATGCCAAAAGGGCTTGAGTAACTTTGAACTTTTCAAGTTGACGAAAACGTAGGTCGGGGAGAATCACAGGAGGAGGTAGAGGAAGAGTTGGAGAAATATGATTTCCAGTTCCACCAAAGCTCGAAGAAGGGAACGTTCTTTCACCTTGACCGATAAGTGGAATATCATCTTCAGAAGGAATACCATTTCCAAAAGCACACGCTCCATTGATTAATGATAATTTACGAGACACCCGTTGCTAACAATATTAGTCCATATTAGTGTAATACACACACTCCACTAACGACCAATAAGGTGTAATGTGCAATTTCATGGGTTAGCATCAAATTTACATTTTTCCTAAAGTAAGTAAGAATGAGTTTTTTTATAAAAAAAAAGGTTTAGTTACTTCTATCATTATGCTTTTAATGAGAATTAATTGTCCTATCGAACCCGTTCGGCTAACGAACATCCACTAGTCAAGAGAGCGGTGGGTAAGAGTGGATACCTAATGGCGGTCATTAATTGGGCTGCTTCCTTAAACTTCCCTTATAGACCAGCTTCGTGAATGAGGCCTACTAACGGTAAGAATGACTTTTTTCAGACATACATACATACATACATACATACACACACATACACACACACACACACACACATATATATATATATATATATATATATATATATATATATATATATAACTCTTAGTCTTACATATAATATAGGGTGTATTTTAAACCTTTAAAATACTGGGGTTTAATCTTTTAATAAATTAAATATTTAATTTAATTAAATTTAAACCTTTTATGGATTTATTTATTATCTTTTAATTAAACATTTGATTAAGTTATCAATAACATCCAGAAGGATGTACTTTAGACCTTTTAAAATACTAGGGTTCTAGAATTTAAGATTTCAAAATTAAACTATTTAATTAAATTTTAAATTCCAAAACCAAGGGGTATTTTTAAACCTTTTCAAAAATACTAGATCAAATGTTTAAATAATTAAATTAATAAATTAATTTTGTCTTTATCTTAAAATTTAACCAAATCATAATTTTTGATAAGGATGTCCAATTACCTTTTTAAAAAATTCAATTTTAGGCAACAAAAACGAATTAAGGTAACTATCCTAATCATGCCAAGATAACAATTATCAAAACCGAAAATCAGGGATCTGACAGGCCAACTCGTCAAGTATGTGCAATGTATTCGTCGAGTTGGGCTAACTCGTCGAGTTCCAAACATTAACTCCTAGAGTTCTATGAACAGAATGACGATTCTGCTCCTTTCTCCTTTGAACGATTCACACTTGCATCAAGTTAAACTAAAAAACATCCTAGGCTTTGATACCACTGATGGGTTTTTGAGCATTACATACAATCCTATGTGTGCATGCTACCCTAAATTGATTGGATATAAGTTTTCTCTAAATGAACATGCAAACAATGAAAACAAAAGAAGAAACCCTAGGTTATATGTATTATAATTGAAATTCATATAATAAAGATTAAATACATACCTTGATTGTTATATTGTAATAACAATCTAAAAACCTTGCTTGAAAGACCTTCGGTAGCAAGTGCCACAAATGTCGTGCCTCTAATGGCTCACAAAAAAACCAAGCAACCAAGGAATAACATAGAGAGAGAGAGAGGGAGGTGGAAAAATTCAAAATTCCTCTAAGGAATCAAGTGTGGGACGAAATCAAACCCTATAGGGGTTTATATAGGTGATAAGGAAGGTATTGGAAAAGGCAGGTGTATCCAAGATAACCCTTATCCATTAACTTCCTCCCTAAGGCATCCAAGGCACCCTTAGAGCCCAAGAAAACCCTAGGAACACCCTAGAATTCACCCCCCCCCCCCTTTAGCGAGGTTCTAGAATGCTCAATGCTCAACTATTTAACATTGTCACCTTTAGTCCTTACAGTTTCAATCAATTCCTTTAATCCCAAAATTAATTCCAAATTAATTTATGATTAAATCTTAATAAAAAATTATGATTTCTAAGTAGTATATTATTTCCATAATACATTAATAAATCATTTATTTTGATTTCTAATTAATTTATTAACCAAGTAATAAATTAATAAATCATTTTTCTCTCTCTAACAATTATCCTATTCAGTTGTCAGGTGTGAAGGTAACCCAAAAGGACATTGCTACTATCAATTCAAGTACATACCAATTATAGTGATGGGCTTAGACACCTAATCCAACACATGCTCTACGTTTTGCAGTCAAATGAGAACCATATAACTCATAAGAATTGCCAACCCAACTAGAAAGTGCACAGAAACAAGAACGAGTCAACTTAACACGATAAATTATCAACCTTAAGTCATGTGTTAGTGAAAACTAAAAGGTTTACTCTTGAAACTCTTCAAGATAATTAAGACTCCCACTAACTTCTTGACATATAAGTTTCTATCTCAAGTGACATTCGTTGACGAATAAAAACAAATATTCAAAAGTTAGTGTGGAGTCTTGACAAGAAACACTTCATGAATTGGTCTTAGTTTATCCTTTGTTTTAACCAAAACATCACAACTTCCAATTCTAAATGTGCTAGTGTAAGAAAACATTATTACTCCACATTTCATGAGGTGTTATAAACCTACTTAGTATGAAAATAAGTTTCAATATACGATGTATAATAACTAGAGTGTGTCTCTAAAACTTGATTGGAAACGAAGTATGACTCATCTCTTGATTGAACCATTTCAATCATATCCAATTCCCCATTTTAGTAAAAAAATTTCACTAAGATGTTCTTTGAGGATCAATTGTGATATAGTTCCACAATCATTAAAATGATCACAAAACACGATACTAAAGTACTCTCCTTCCCTTTAGGATTGGAGAAACCTTTATCTTTCTGCGTAAGAAATTCTTCGTATTCATTCTGATACTCATTGAAACTCTTTCTAGGTAACATAACCATATTTACTGAAACATCAGTAAATCATGACGAATAAAGTTTTTCATTATTTGTGGTAGATCTGAATCATCCATATCAATGGACTAGATTCATTAATGCTTAAGTAATATAAACATGTGATCAACGTATTAGTAATAATCTTCCAAAGATCAAGATTCTCATACATCACACAATTCGAATTGTATGACTCCAAGTCTCTATCCAATTGAAACTTGGGTGATGAGAATTCTTAATCACTTAGTTAATTATGACATTTCCACAAATGAAACAACAAGAATCAAATCCATAATTTATATTGCTAACAATAGAAATGTAACCAACACTTTCATCAATGCCATTGTAAGGAAATGTAAAGTAAACAAACTAGATAAATCAAAAATTCATTGTTATTTATAATAAACGAAAAAATTGGTACTTGTCCTTACAGTGCAAAATGAAAACTATGTTTCTATACATTTCCTAAGCAATCTATTAAGTTATCATAACTCCTAAGAGTAGCTTCTGAAATCTGATCATCGAACCATGCGACCAAAATCCATTTCTCACAATCAGATTCAACTCACTCTTCTTAAGCTTCCTTCTTTCTCTTAAATCCTGTAAAAGATCAAAATGTGATAATCACATCATGTATTAAGAATCTGTGGATATGAACTAATCAAAATAATGGAGTTAGATACAATACATGAAAGTCACACGACTCAACTTTACCATCTCTAAATGTTATGATACAATACATGAAAGTCATCCACCCCCGGACGTTTCCGCCATCCTGGTTTGGGGGTGTGTCAGATTGGTATCAGATCATTGTTTATAGTGAACTAAGTATATCAAACCACGTAAGATATACAAACTATAAATACAATGGGAATAAAACTCTCCGACGTAACATTTTCGTACAAGTATACTTTGCAATATTGTGATATTTTTATCAAAGTATAAGTACAATCATACTCACTAAGTTCAGTATCGTAACAGTAACAAAACAAAAAGTATTAAGATGAGTTGAACACTACGAGTAGGCCTCGGGGTATGTAACCAGGTTGGGGATGAATTTAGCCTGATTAACTATATTTATCCAGGATGTGACCAACGTATGCTGAGGAATGGTCGTAGTAAAAAACAAGTCGAAAACTTACCAACCCCTCATACTAATAAACTCAGAGAACCAAACTTAAAAGTTTAAAATACTATAGAAGTAATTTATAAGAACCATAATAACAACGTTAAGGCCACACTTTTAAAACTAGTAGTCGTAAGTAACCTTCTCGCCAGAATAAATCAAATCCTTCACATATAAACTAAGGACCCTTACTGGTAGATCTATAATTGCATGATGCCTATGTTAAGGTTATATATAATTAAGATTCTATAGACTTAGGATTTGTGATTCCGCTTTAAATCACGTTCCTTGTTTGATTGTGGGTTTAGAATAGAGCTACTTCTCCGATGGTCTTTTCAATCTTGATTATATACAACATGTATACACTAAGTAATTATAGGAGGACCCGGTATGAGCCATAATTTTATTAAAAATTTTCTTTCTTCCCTCAAAAATATTACAACTTAGGTTTTTCATATATTTATCATATCCCTATTATTGTACAGACACAATGGCTGGATTCCATATACCCGGAGATCCTTATTTCCCTAACCAAGGAAATGATGGTTGGATAGAAGAGGATTTCGAGGAGAATCCTAAGGAAATAATGGATGAAATCCCTAAAGACGATTCAGAGGAAAAAAAGTGATTCGGAGGAAGAAGATGAGGAAGAGGATCAGGACGACACCGACTTAGAACCAAAAGTCTACAATCCACCACAGGCTGTCCGAAACCCCACTTCCAGACGAAACTTTCAAGGCTTGACGCCTCGATGGGCGGTAGATTTGAAAAGATGGAGCCAAGAGCAGAGCCAAGAGCAAAACTGTCGACTCCTTCGTCGGGCTTGTTTGCGTTGACCAAGTAGATGTGTGTAAGGAAAGCTGCCACAGTAGCTGCTACCGCTGCTTGTAACGTAGTGGCGTTGATATGGAGGATAGGGGTTTTGCTGCTCGGCTGACTATTTCCGGGTGACGACATGATTCTGTTACACGAAAAGACAATGACTTCATGAGCGAGTATGTTCGAACCTGTATCATTTTGATTCTGGATAAGAACTGGGTTATTATAAATGAAACTTAGCTTATACACGTTATAATATAATCAAGAATGGGCGGATAATAAAATGTGTGATTCTACTCTAGTCCCATATCCCTACGGGGAAAGAAACTAAGTTAGAAATCTCACATCCTATTGGCTACTAGGTCTTCATTATATATAACTCGAGAATGTATAAGCGAGGAAAGCCATAATAATAATCTTCTTACGAATCTTATATGATGAACTAGAATTTCTAGTAGTGGCTACTATTGACTCTGGATGTACACCGATCGTTAACTGAAAAAGTAAGAGTATGATCCCGAAGGTTTGACCTACATCCGTATAATGTAGTCCTTGTATGGAATGGAAGTGTGTTCGCGAAGGTTTGACCTACATCCCTATGATGCAGTCCTAGTAATGAGTGGAAGTAAGGTCGTAGAATGGTCTCAAGACGTTTGTCGTTCAAGCCGAGGTATCGTTGGTTGGTGAATAACATGATCCAACCACTAAAAAGAGACTTGGAAATGTCTCCGGAGTTAAATTACTATAGTCCAATATCTTGGCTAAAGCATGTTTTAGATAGACTCCAATGAAAGTATGATGAGAGCATTTGAATAAAGAATGACACAGAAGTTAGCCGACTGTTAATATCTTTGATATTCATGACGTAAAAGTTCGGGAAAATGACCTTGTAAAAGGTCTTACATCATATCAGAGAAGATAGTCCTTGACAGCATAAAGACCTAACCAAAAGTACTTACAGTACAAGATAGTTTCATAGAAAATACCACATCGGGCATGGACCGAAAACAAACGATTCCTTATAACAAGGAAAAATAAAGTAAGGCATCTACTACTGGCGACGGTCATCCCTCTGGTGAACTCTCAGTTCAGCCAGTTGGCGTTCCACATCAAGTAGGTGTCTTTTGTACACCCTCTGGCGTACACGGAGTTCTATGACTTCGGCTCGTGATTCAACCAATGCTTGAAGCAGGGCATGATGGTCTCTCTCAGATCTCTCACGAGCATCTTCTAGACGAATCGTGCGGAGGGTATGCATTCTTGCATCGGTGACAACTTCTGTGATCTGATGTAGGGTTGTCCTGCCTTGAATCTCATTTCGAGCCACTCTGTGGACCAGGATTGGCAAGATTCTGTCTGCTGAGCCCCTATTGCTCAGGTCATAAAAGCTTCGGTCACCATTAAATGGCATGGGCTGATCTTGTCCTTGGCTCCATGTTTCCAAGCATTCTACCCACTGAGGCATCGGGCCATGAAAAGCCGGACGAGGGTTAGGATTTGGAAAGGGAGCTGCCTAGGGTAGGTTCTCAACCTCGGGTTCGGAGTTAGCACCATCCGAAAGGTCTTCATCATGGTGATCATTCAAAGGGATAGGATGATCATTCTCTGGTTCTTCTCCAAACCAACCAGCAATGACTTCGTTCGGAAGGTACTGGTTGCCGTGGGGATGGAGTCCAGCCATGTTATCTACACGAGAATTGGGGTAAGAAAATAATTATTAGACGCACTATCTAGATAATTATTTAGAAAATATTCATTAGTTACATCACTATTTGTGAAGTGCATACCAGTTATATGTAATCGAAACAGGATAGGCCTTCGAATAAGTGACCTTAACTCCAAATTCACAAAGAATAGGGGTAAAGCAAAATTTTCACAAATTCTAAGTCTATAACATCCTAGCTACATATAGCCTTAGTGTATCCACTTAGCAACTATGAACTTAGTAATGAAGATCCTTTTTAGTTCTCAAGTATAAAGTACCTATAGTAACACCAAATACCCCTCTAGTATTTTAGGTTTATGTTCTGTTGTTCGCATTGTGGTATTGTTGGTAAGATTTTGAACTTGTTGCAACTACACAACTACACTTAGATACATGCTAGTCAACCCTGAGATAATATAGTTGATCAGACTATATCTTCCTAGTTTTGACTATATGTCTTTAAGTCCACCTGTGTTGCCCAACAATCGTAATTCTTTTGTACTGTCCTAGTGACACTGATTTTAGTATGAATGCAGGCACGTATATTTAATTAAATATTTTATTATTTAAAGTATAAAGTCTTGGTCAGAGTATTTTATTCCCATTGTATTTATAGTCTCTATATCTTTTATGGGTTGATATACTTAATTCACTATAAACAATGCTCTGATACCGATCTGTAACACCCCAAAACCATGAACGGCGGAAACGTTCTGGGGCGGAGGACGTCATATATAGTATCACAACAATGAAAAGTAGTAAGCAAGCAACAACATCATCCATTGCATTAGTAATATAATTTTAATACAGGTGTGTTCCGTCAAATTATGATAAACACTAAAGTATAAATCAAAATGAAAGATGAGTCTTGAACAAGAACCATCTTCTCTAAACCTTGTACCAGTACCTGTCTACTGTTGACCTGAGGATACAAGTTATTTTGAAAGAGAGTATCACCTTTAAAGCTGGTGAGATCATAAGTATTTTAGTGTCTTAATTTGTATGTAAGTATTTGTATGTATATGAACTGTAAGTATGAAAACGTTTTGAACATCCTAGAAAACCATATGTTTCCTACTAAAAGTATCCTTCTACCAAGGCATCTAGTATCTGTGTGTGTGTCTCTTGTAAGAGTGTGTATTTTCCCAAATCCGACTATCATTAACCAAAATATAGCTTCTACATTACCGTGCATCGTGTGAATGTTCACGAAGTGAATGTAATGGGAAAATGAAATAGTACTATGGTGTAGTATCAAAACTACCACCGTACTAACTACCTTAAATCTACTATAATCTCGTAAGTACTGTAGTATTTGTAATAAGTGACTACTTTTGTACTAATTTTGCCTTATTTGAGGGATAAGGCATAATGTGATGGCTAGATCCCAGGCTAGACGCTCCCCTGTCAAAGAGATTTTGGGACCCATACACGACCCCTGCATGTTTGCAAGCCGTGAACATCCACATTACTATGATCATGTATACCCAATATAACTATCACAATGCATTGTGATTCATTGGTAAAGTTAGATCCTGAAATCGTTCCATCCTATAGCACCTAGTTATGTCTGTCCTATCATCGTATAGGATCTATGTAAAAGTATATGAACGTATACCTTTGCTACCCAAAGGTACTGAAGTGACTGAACATAAATATTATGTCCATATATGTACACATGATATATAACTAAGTATCTAAACGGCCTTCGGACGGATACCCGACACCCACTAGACCACATCCCAACGGGGAAAAGGAAATAGAACGGGTTAGCTTTCCTAAGTCCTTTAAACTGTACTTATATAACTATACATATATATATATGCATGCTTATAACAGGGTCTCTATGTAAACGTATCTATCTAAATGTATTCATGTAAATGTACTCATGTAAATGTACTCATGTAAATGTACTCATGTAAATGTAATCATGTAAACGTACTCATGTAAATGTACTCATGTAAATGTACTTATGTAAACGTAATTATGTAAACGTACTCATGTAAATGTACTCATGTAAACGTAATCATGTAAACGTACTCATGTTAATGTACTCATGTAAATGTACTCATGTAAACGTAATCATTTAAACGTATCTAGGTAATAGTATAGTAATGTACTGTAATGTTTTGTATGTACTAGATGTAACGTTTGTTCTCTCTCTATCTAGCATGTATAGACTCATGGATGAACTAACTCGTGGTATGATTTCGCATGCTAGTAATAGTTCTAGTATCTTCCTGAACTATCCCTATGGTAGCTTACTAGTAACGTAACAGGTACGTATGAACATGGACGTATACCCTTGATACCCAAGGGTATTAAACTGACTGGAAGAACCTTTATGACTATATATGTACACATGATACATAACTAATATTTAAACGACCTTTAGACGGATACTCGATACCTTACCAGACCACATCCCAACGGGGAAAAGGAAATAAAGCGACTAGCCTTCCTAACTCCTTTAAACATTGCTTATATAACTATACATACAAAGGCATGCAATTGACAATATAAAAGCCTAAAATAAGTTTTGTAAAACCTTTGAACATGATTACTATCTAAGAAAAGATCGACTTGATGTCAATCTATAAAACGGTTTGAAAGCATGTGTTTGATAAAACAGATTAAGTATAAAGAAACATTTGTTTGAAACACAATTGTAAATGAGTTTGAAATGAAACATACACTGTGTAATGAACAGTTTATTAAGGCGTTTTAAACATATAAAACGTTTATGAAAATCATTTGAAGAAAACTGTTTGGTAAAACATCTAATGAGTAGTAAATCATTTGAATGCTGCTTATTAATCACATGTGATTGATATAATAACTAGCATGATTCTACTTGTATCCCCCCATAAAAGCATTTAAAAACATTTAAAACATTGATTAAGGGGTATGAACTCACCTGTAGTGAGTGGTACGGATGAACTGGAGATGTAGGATTGCTAGGTATCAAGTGAAGTCTTGAACACACTTTCTGATCCTAGTCAACATATAATGTCACATATCTGTATCAAATTAGTCTTTAAACAACTAATAAAAAAAAGTCAAGACACCCTAGGACATGTTAAACACCTTTAACAGGTGTTATAAGCCTCAAGGATTGCATCTAAGTGTTGTAGGGAAAAGCTAGTGTGTATAGGGTTCAAGAAAAACTCCCTATTGGAGTCCACGACCCTAAGGTCATCAACAAATGAGTTTACGGTCGTAAAATCATGGGTTTACGGCTGTAAGCTCATACTTACTTGACCATTTGATGTTTTGAGGCTTTACAAGACCCTAAGAAGCATTTCTACTTAATGGCAAAGTCTTTGGAAGAGATTAGGGCACTCTTTAACTCCTTTGAGGAGTTCACGGCCCTAGAACCAAATCCCTTAGTGATTACGGACGTAATCTCTCATGGGCATGGTGTTTTTGGTGTTTTCAAGTCCTTAACTTAACTAGGGATGAATGTAGGCTAGTTTTATTGCAAAAGGAAAGGACTAGGGCACTCTTTTGTCCCTTGAAAAAGGGTTTACGGTCCAAGATGTTCTTGGGCCGTAAACTCTTTGATGTTGTGGGTTTCTTATGATTTCTTGGTTACTAGACACATATCAAGCCCTATAACACACTTAGATAGAAGTACTCACGATTTGGGACGAAAGGCCGAAGATCCGTGAGAGAGAATTTGGCTTTTCTCTAGTTGGAAATGAAACAAATGAATAAATATGGCTAAGGACCATATATATACCCCTGAGGTTTTGGCAGAAAATATTTTATTCAGGCAGTGAACTCTAATATCATAGAGTTTTGGAATAACAGAGTTGCACAATACCCTAGTGCATCCTCTCTCCTGATATCTCTTTAAATGTAAATCCTGAAATACTCAAACTTATACTAAAAGTCTGAAAATTTACTGCAACTGTTCTAACTTCTATTGACTTGATATTGTTTGTACATAATAGAAATTTCGGGTTGTCACACCAACCACATCATGGAAATTGGTGCCACCACCGAAATCACCACAGTTCGCCTTCATCGCTAGGACAAAGATCATGATCAGACCAGGAACCACACCGAGGCTCTTTAGGAAGAAGTGACTGCAGCTCGAGCTGAGGTTAGAAAATTTCGGGAACATCAAGCCGCATTAGAAGGACATGTGATAGAGGCAAAACGCCAAGTGGAAGAATCCAGAGCAGAGGCCAAGGAAATGCAAAATTTCATAACTTTATTTCATGGCCCTCGGAGGAACACCCGCCACGAGTAGTGCATACACTACTCACATTTTGATATAGACTAGGTATGCGAATAGGTGTTGGTGCTACTCTTTTCTATATATATATATATATATATATATATATATATATATATATATATATATATATATATATATATATATATATATTCAACCCTACGATTAAGTGACAACACTATTAGAGGGTTTGTAATACTGTCAAAATTTTTCCTTACATTGATATAATGTAGACCTACATCAAGGTCAATTTTTTCCAAAAACACTATGTAATAAAGTATATCAATGAAATTGGCATGCATTTTATTTCATTGGGAGTGTTACTACAGGTTTCATAACATTGGTTGTATAAATGGTTTACTCATGGTGAATCTATGATTGCATAATGTATACATCCGAGCTATATATAATTAAGATCCTATAGACTTAGGATTGGTGAGTCTGCTTTAAGTCCTGTTACTTTTTTGGTTGTGTCCTTAGGGTAAACCCACTTATTCGACAGTCTATTCAATCTTAATTATATATAGCTTGTATACACCAAGTGACTTTAGAAGAACCTAGTATGGATCAAGGCACATATTTTCATTTGAGCAGTCACTATTAAAATTCATAAGCGTATTTTACATAAGACATCTATTATGAATTGTTGCAAATACTTTAAAATCGGAACACAATACATATAGAACTAATATAATCTAGTTCCAAGACATCCGACTTGTAACTACTATAGGATACTTATCATCATTCATCTTTGAACTTTGTGGCAGAAGTATGCCACCACAGAAGTTCAACAGGCATAAGAACAACACCACATCAGCACCACCACCACTGCCACCACCTCCACAATTCGTCCATGCCATTTTCCAGGCTGCTGTAATGGCCACTGTGGCGACTGCGATATCATAAATCAGCACCAATGCTATCTAGTGGAGCAGGAAACGGTGCTATAAATTCTAACCAGGGAGACAGTCAGGGATGCACAAAAGAATGTTCCTACAAAGACTTCACTAATGGAAAATTCAAATCCTTCAACGTAAGCGGAGGTGTCATCACCCTAATGCAATGTTTCGAGAAAACTGAATCAATTTTTGAAATTTGTGTGTGCCCCAAAGCAAGCAAAGTCAAATTTGCATCTTGCACTTTCTTTGACAGGGCCCTTACCTGGTGGAACGGTCATGTCAAGTCGTTATCCCTCCAAGCGGCTAACTCGATGAGCTGGGAAGACTTAAAGACTTTAATGCTAGAAGAGTATTAACCAAGGGGCGAAGTGCAAAAGCTGGAACAAGAGCTGTGGAACCTCAAAATGATAGGCTCTGACGTTGCAGCTTATACTATCAGATTTAGTGATCTAGCCGTATTGCGTCCCAATATGGTCACCCAGGAGAGTAAGAAGGTGGAAAGATACATCTCGGGACTATCCCCCCAGATTCAAGGGAATACATTAGCCTCAAACCCAATTACTTTTGACAGTGCCAAACGCTTGGCCCAGAGACTCATCGATCATGGAGTCTGCCAAGGCATCATGGCCCCCATCCCCGAACAAACGAAAAGGGGTGGCAATAAAAGAACGTTCTGGAACAAAAAGCAGAGCCAGCCAACATAGGACCCCGCTACGAAGCAACAAATTGTTGCTATTCACGTTTCCACCACCCCTACCGCTCCAACACCATTAAGGTAATATGTTGGGAACTTACCAAAGTGAAACAAGTGAAACTTCCACCACACCGGCGCTTGTCAGGAAGTGCACTGCAATAACTGCAACAAAAAGGTGCATACAACCCGTTTCTGTAAGGTGCCAGCCCAACAAATTACCTAAGCCGCCAATACCGGAGTAAGTCGAGCCTGCTACGGCTGTGGAGATACCAGAAATTTCAAAAGAGAGTGCCCAAAGGCAGGAAACACTAATACTGGCGGTGTAGGAAGAGTGTTGGCTGTAAGGCATGGAGAAGCAGTTAAAGACCCCACGGTTGTTACCGATACGTTCCTCCTCAATAACTCATATGCATGCATACTTTTCGATAGTGGAGTGGAGAGGAGTTTCGTAAGACACAAAGTTAAATACATACTCAATAAAAAACCACAATCACTCAATGAAATATTCAGAGTAGAAATGGCAAACGGAAAAACAAAAAGCACTAAGGATATGTACATAGGATGCACTCTAACACTAAACAAATGTTCCTTCAAAATCGATCTAATGCTGATCACTATAAGAAGCTTTGATGTCATTATTGGCATGGATTTGTTAAGTCTTACCGTGCCGATATCAGGTGCTACGAAAAGTCCGTTCGCCTTAAGCTACTAAGTAACGGAACCCTCTTCATCTATGGCGACAAACCCGACGCAAGGCTACGAATCATCTATTGCGTCAAAACTCAAAAGTATCTATGCAAGGAATACAACACCTTTCTAACTCATTTCGTAGATAAGAAGCAGGAGGTGAAAGACATCAAAGATATTCCCGAAGTTTGTAACTTTCAAGATATATCCCAAAAGACCCTTCTAGGAGTACCACCTGCACGACAAGTCGAATTCCAAATCGACTTAATTCCCGGAGCCACCACCATAGCCAAATCCCCATACCGTCTAGCACCTGCAAAAATGCAGGAGTTGTCCAACCGGCTAAACAAAATACTAACCCAATGATTCATTAGACCAAGTTTCTCGCCTTGGGGAACACTGGTCCTGTTTGTAAAGTAGAAGGATGGATCATTCCGAATGTGCATCGACTATCGGGAGCTGAATAAAATTACCATCAAAAACCGATATCCCCTACCCTGAATTGACTACCTATTCGACCAAATTCAGGGAATAAACTATTTCCAAAATATCGATTTGAGGTCAGGGTACCACCAACTACGAGCCCAGGAGGAAGATATTCCAAAAACTGCATTTAGAACTCACTACGGACACTACGAATTCGTAGTTATGCCCTTTCGATTAACAAACGCACCCGGGGTGTTCAGGGATCTAATGAACGATGTATGTCGACTTTACTTAGACAAATTCATGATAGTATTCATCGATGACATACTAGTTTATTCACGAAGTAAGGATGAACACAATCAACACCTACAAAAGTTCTTGGAAACATTAAGGGCGGAGAAGTTGTATGCAAAGTTCTCAAAATGCGAATTCTAGATTAGAAAAGTGGACTTCTTGGGCCACGTGGTCAGCAAGGAAGGGATATACGTAGACCCCTCCAAAATCAAGACAATCAAAAACTGGGTGGCACCCAGAACACCAACAAAAATACGACAATTCTTAGGCCTTGCTGGCTACTACAGAAGATTCATACAAAACTTCTCCAAGATCGCCAAACCACTCACCACCTTAACTCAGAAAGGTGTAACCTTCAACTGGGAAGAGAGACAAGAAGCAGCTTTCAAAACACTAAAGCAAGCCCTTTTCATCGCCACTTCCTGTCTCTTCCAAAAGGTACGAAATATTTTACGGCCTATTGTGATGTGTCAAACCAAGGTCTTGGATG